>NW_026864893.1:0-15117 GCF_026571515.1 Ruditapes philippinarum | reverse complement strand
TAAAATATTTTGTGATTGTTGTTTTAATCCTGTATATTAATTCATGATTTTATTTATTTTTGTTTAATTGATTTATTTATTTATAAAATGAATTCAAAAATATTTTGTACAGACAAAAAAAGAGAAGAAAAACATTAAGAAATAGTAAAAATATTATGTTATTGTTGATTAAATTCTGTAAATAAATGATGATTGCATTTAATTGTTGTTTAATTGATTTATCTATTTATAAAAAAAATTCATGTGTTTAAATCTTGTATATAAACTATTTATTTATAACACATAAACATTGTATTTAATTGATTTATTTATCTATAAAACGAATTAATAAATATTTTGTATAGACAAAAAAAAGAGAAGAAAAAAATCAAGAAAATAGTAAAAATATTATGTAATTGTTGTTCAAATCCTGTATATAATTTGTGATTTTATTTATTTTTATTTAATTGATTACTGTTAAATTTTCTAAAATTGTACATATAAATAATGAAATGAAGGGTAAGCTGATCAAATTTTTCCCTCGCATGTCTACCGGCCTCATCGTTGAATATTATTTCATTGACAGATATATGGCCAACGGTAGACAAAATAAAATTTGAAATAAACAACAATTGTATTAAATTTTACACCTTGCCCTATGTCCAGGATAAGAAAGTAAGAGAGTACAGGAAAATATAGCCCTTGTACAACAAAAAGGGTCAGACAAAATCATAGCCACGGTGCAACAGGTTAGGTTAGAATAGTTATAACTCCAAAATTCTAGACTGTTTCTGTGCTAAAATTGAACCCAAGTACAACAAAATGGGTAAGCCAAGGTCAAGGTCACGGTACAACAGAAGGGTTATAAAACTATTGTAATTTTGATAGTCCTTATGAAAAGAAGTAAGTAATGTATGATTTGGCTGGGGCCGCCAGGAGTATTGCAGCCACTTCATAGCAAAACAAAACAAATGTTTTTTTTGTATTTATTGACAACAAGGATGTTATACAGAATGTTTTTACATACGTTCTTACGTATGTATGTAAGTGTTCTTACGTATGTATGTAAGTATAAACTGGGTAATCATTATATTCGCCTAAACTTGTCTAAGTGCAAAAACGTTTGAGCCTTTGTGCAACAAAATGGGTTAGACAAGAATTGTAATGTGACAGCCCTTGTGCAACAAGCTGGGTTAGGCAAGTATTGTAATTCAGGCAGCCCTTGTGCAACAAACTGGGTTAGATATGATTTCGGTGGGGTAGCCAGGAGTATGGCAGCCACTGTACAACAAAAAATGATATGTTTGTATTCTAATGTATGTATGTATGTATGTATGTATGCGTGCGTGCGTGCGTGCGTGCGTGTGTGCGTGTGTGTGTGTGATTATATAGTGAACTTAAAAAATCTTCTTGTGAAAAACCACTTGTCCAATTTCAACCAAACTTGGCAGAATTGATCCTTGGGTTAAGGGCTTCCAAAGTTGTTCAAAGAATTTCATTCCATGCAGAAATCTGGTTGCCATGGAAACCAAAAGGAATTATAAGAATAAATTTTAAAAATCTTCTTGTAAAGACCCAAAAGGCCTAGAGCTGAGATATTTTGCATAAGGCATTGTCTGGCAGACCTCTAACAAGATTGTTCAAATTACAGCCCTGGGGTCAAAATTGGCCCCGCCCCAGGGGTCATTGATTTTCACTATATGTACTTATAGTAAAAACATTAAATACCTTCTTGTAAAGACCCAAAAGGCATAGAGCTAAGATATTTTGCATAAGGCATTTTCTGGTAGACCCTTACCAAGATTGTACAAATTATAGCCCTGGGGTCAAAATCGGCCCCGCCCTGGAGTCATTGATTTTCACTATATGTACATATAGTAAAAACTTAAAATACCTTCTTGTAAAGACCCAAAAGGCCTAGAGCTTAGATATTTTGCATAAGGCATTGTCTGGTAGACCTCCACCCAGATTGTTCAAATTATTGCTCTGGGGTCAAAATCGGCCCCGCCCCGGGGGTCATTGGTTTTCCTTATATGTATATAGTAAAAACTTATCGTAAAAACTTTAAAAAAAATTCTTATAGCAAATGACAAATGCTAGAGGTTAGATATTTTGCATGAAAAATTGTGTAGTAAACCTCTAGCAAGACTGTTCAAATTATAGCCCAGGGGTCAAAATTGCCCCCGCCCTGGGGGTCATTGATTTTAATATATTAAAAAATCAAAAAAAATCTTATTGTCTGAAGGTACAAGATGTACAGCTTTAATATTTGTTAAATAATATCATCTATAGGTACTCTACCAAAGTTGTTCAAATTTTGCCTCTAGTGTCAAATTTAGCCCAAACCCGGGGGCCATAGGTTTTCCTTATATGTATTAGTAAAAACTTAAAAAGTCATCTTCTCTAAATTTACAAAGGCTAGAGAAAAGATATTTTGCATGAAACATTGTGTAGTGAACCTCTAGCAAGATTGTACAAATTATAGCCCTGGGGTCAAAATTGGCCCCACCCCCAGTGGTCATTGATTTTCACTATGTACATATAGTAAAAAATTCTTTTGTCTGAAGGTACAAGGCTTAGAGCTTTGATATTTGGTATACAATATCATCTATGGGTCCTCTACTTAAGTTGTTATAATTATGCCCCTAGTTTAAAAATTACCCTGCCCCAGAGGCAATAGTTTAAGTAAAAACTTTAAAAATCTTTTTCTCTGAATTGACAAAGGCTAAAGGTTATATATATGGCATGAGTTTTTGCCAAGTGAACCTCTACCAAGATCGTTCAATTTATAGCCCTGGAGTCAAAATTGGTTCCGCCCAGGGGGTCATTGTTTTTCATTATGTACATATAGTGAAAAAATAAAAAATAGTTTTGTCTGTAGGTACAAAGCATAGAGCTTTGATGTTTGATATATAATATCATTTATAGGTCCTCTACCAAAGTTGTTCAAATTTTTCCCCTGGTGTCAAAATAATGGCCCTGCCCGGGGGCAGTGATTCTCATTATGTACACATAGTAAAATCAGAAAATAAAACAATTGTTTTCTGAATGGGAGAAAGCTACAGCTTAGATATTTGACTTGAAATGTTATTTGGTGGGCCTGTATCAATATTGTTTTGAATTAAACCCTTGGGTTAAAATTTTGCCTTGCCCAAGGGGACAATGACCTACTTTCTTGTCCTTTGATGTACAGTTATGAAATTTGAACCATGCGGTGGCATCGCATTTTTCTCAAATGCAATCTTGTTTTATATTTGACCTGGTTTTGTACCATTTACACAAAAGAATGGGTTTGTTGTATCGGATTTCGAGGCCTCTTTAGACGGTTCAACTTCATCTGTGGCAGTGGTTATGTCCTTCGTTGTTTTTTTAAGGTAAATGTAAATCTAAGACGAATACATTCCATTCGATTTCAAGTGTTCTTGAAGACTGCACTCATTTCCATCAATGTCGTGAAATGCTTTAATAATGTCACCCTTAAAGATACTGAAATACGCATCCATTTCTGACAACAAACCAAAATGGGATTTCCCTTGTTGAAAATCATCTTTGTTGCTAACTCAAAGATTTCTTCAGCAGGCAGAGTAACATCCTTCTCATAATAATGTTCCCGTGTGCCACCACCAAATGTACATGCCACTTGCCTATACTTTCTGTTATGGTAATTTAACCATCCAGTTTGCAATTTGTATTTTGTGTTCTTTGACTTATTGTGTTTAATCATTGGTTTTGCTTCTTTCCCTTTCTCTTCAGCCTCCTACAAAGCAGACAACATATTTTTACTTAGTTGAGATAAATTAATTAGAATTGAATACTTTAAAGAACATCAACCAAGATAAAATGTATTAATCTATTGGTTGCCAAAGCAACAAAATTCTTGACAGAACAAAGTTCTTTAATCAAGTTTAACTGAGTATAAAAGATTTTTAAAGTTTTTACTATATACATATATAAGGAAAACCTATGACTCCAAGGGTGGGGCCTATTTTGACAAAGAAGTAAGAGTAAAAAGTTATACTAAGTTCAAGGGGAAATAATTTTAAAATATTGCTTCTAGAGTTATCAACGTTGTCAAATAAGATATGGTTGATGATAGGGAATATATATTTGGAATTTTAAGTTGATCCTTTCAGAAATAAAGAATTAAGAGTAAAACTTAATATAAATAAGGACAATTCTAAGTTCAAGGGGAGATAACTCTTGAAATATTGCTTCCAGCATAAGAATCTTGTTCAAAAATATGTGGTCGGTGATAAAAAAAATACTTTAAAGGATTGAAGCTAATATCTTAAGAAATGAAAACGCTCTAGTAAAAAATAGTTTACTTCACAAAAACTTTAATCTGAAATATGGACGTCAATGTCCTGGCCAGTAGGACAGCTCTAAGTCTCCATATACTTTGTATCGTCAAGCTCAAAATAATTAGAGGGCCATAACTTGAACAAAAATTATTGACATGGAAAATGCTTACTAGACTTAGTACGGATTATTTTATTCCTGTAAAGTTTGGATGAAATTCCAGCATTAGTTTTTTTAGTAGTCCGGAACAGTTTTGTCCGTGTTGGGCTTTCTTTAGGGATTCTTATTTCTCTCTATTTTATCGCCACATCAGCGTTGTTTGTGCCGTGTCGAGGCCGTAAAAAGTCGCCCCGTACATTCAATCAGGGATGTTATATTTCCGATCCTTAAAGATCGTTCAGCACGACATAATTGTAGTGTTTGTGTTATTTTAGTTTTCTATTCGGCATCTTTCTAGTTGGGTGGTTCCATGCAGTATTCCTAACTTGAATATTGTTGAATCACCCTTAGGATATGTGGCCTGCTTTTTAAATTTGTCTTTTGACGTCATATATGTGATATGCAGACTTCATAACCTCAGATCCCCTTTCAAAATTCCATTTATTTGGTTCTGCCCATTGTTTTCTCGTTTAGGTCACATGCATTTTTATCCTCCGCCGAAAAGGCGGCGGGGATATAAAAATAGACCCTGTCCGTCCTTCCGTCCGACATTTTTGTCCAGAGCATATCTCAAAAAGTATTTGAGGTATCAACTTGAAACTTCATAGGTGGATAGTGCAGTGCACAAGAATGATAACTCTACCCTGCATAATTTTTGAGTTATTGCCCTTTGTTATTTTTCAAAATTAATTTTTGTCCAGAGCATAACTCAAAAAGCCTTTGAGATATCAACATGAAACTTCATAGGTGCATAGATCTCACTCAGGAGGTGTGCAGTGCACAAGAATGATAACTCTACTGTAAGGATCTGACATTCTAGCATAATTTTGAAATGTACTTTCAACAGAACTTATAATGAAATCCAAGTGACATTGTGAAATCCTATAGCTTCATCTATTGTTGACTTCTACAAGATAAAGATTCACTTACCTGATTGGTCTGAAGGAACACTGTATTAACACTTACTGACTTTGCAATTTAAGCTGATAGAAATGTTAAACTTACGGGGTTTATGTTTCTCAGTTAATTAGATTCGCTAGAGCTTGTAACAACGTAAAGGATTTCAACGAGCGGAATATTTTTATTACCAGCAAGCTTCTAAAACAGGGCTACCGCTATCATAAATTACGGAAATATTTTACTAAATTTTACAATCGTAACTTTGATTTAATTTCTAAATTCAATAGTGATTTAAAAACTCTTCTGCGACAAGGGATTAGCCAGCCTGGATTTTATGGCGATGTGGTTTACAAACTTCGTAAGATTTTGGGTCATGGTAATTTTTCTGCTGTTTTTACTAAAATTATTAAACGTTTTATTAAAAGAGGTTATGACCCTACTATTTTAAGACATACTGCATGTTTAGTGTTCAACCCTTTTACAGTTGGACACTACGCTTTCCTCTTTTGATTGCATCTGACGGACCAAGTGGGAGACTCTATGATGGATAGTTCGTAAAGCCCTTTGGGACTGAATTGTCTTAATGTTCGTCTTCTGCCTTGCTTCGTCGGGCCCTTGTAGGTGATTTTCTTGTTGCTCTGTCTTCCTTTAGGACATTGAGTACTTTTGTTATGGTCATTGGGTTTACTTTAATATGTTTCTACATGATCATTTTTAGTGTTTTACTTATTTAACCTTTAGTAACCATGACAACTGTTAGAATTTCACTTGGCGGGGATTCATTTTATTTACACTGTCTCGTTTATAGGAACATGGTGGGGCTAAGAGCGAGGTTTGGTGCAACATTAACCGGTTTAAACTCCCCAGCAGTCATTATTATGCTGCTGACCGTTCCAAGGCGGCGCCCCACTGTGTTCCTCAGATGTATGTCTATGTTGTTTCATACTGTTTTGGTGACACTTTTGCTTGTGTCCCTTGTTGTTTTCTCGTCTACGGTAAGTATCTTCCCCATTGCCTCTAGTTTTTATTTCTTTGATTACCCCCCCCCCTTCCCCCATTCTCCTGTCCCCTTCCCCTTTGTGGGCCTATTATTATTTTCTTTGAATTCCTAATCAGTTACAAATTATTTATCATTTATTGATTAACGTGTCGTTGCCCTGTCCTTTTTATGTTTGGGGTCCGCCTGGGCTCCTTGCCATTGGTTCTTGTTGCTGGGTCATATGGGGGTTGCGTTCATTGAACGCCGCCTTTCCTTGTTGATCTTGTTTTTCATATTTTACATTATTGTATAGCAGAAAACTGATTTTCTCTTTACATTTTCTGTGTAGCAGACGTCCAATGACAGACATCTTTGAAATCTGTCACTTCATATTTTATATTGAAGATTTCTTATTGTTAATATCAATTTCAGTCAAATTCAATTCAAGAACGTAATTTATGTAAAGTTTATGATTGATTAAGGTCAGAAATCCTTAAGTATTCATTACATGTTTCTGTATATTAATGATTTTCGTATGTAGATTTTATATGAGATTTCAATATGGCCGCCATTGAAATCCAAGATTTCAGATTCAGAAATCCGGCTGTCTGTCCATTGGAGGATTTCCGGATTTCTGTTTTTTCATTGGTGGGTTTCAAACATCGAACCTTATAAAAGTCGGAATCCAACCAATGTTGTCACTTCGGTCTTGACCTCCAAGTAAGGTAAATAAGTTGTAAAACCGCCAAAGTTCAAATTCAGTAAACATCCTACAAACGACATTGTTATCCAAACTTGTAAGTTTGTATGTATTTAAATCCAATATTAGTAACTCACTAGACACTGTTGTTGCCGAAATACTTGTTATAAACTTAGAAAACTGTATAAGAATTGTATTTATTTTCCCCATCCTGAAATACGTTTACACTACCTTTAATAATTTTTGAGTTATTGCCCTTTGTTATTTTTCATACTTATTTTTTCACCTGAGTGGAGCATAACTCAAAAGTGTTTGAGATGTCATCTTATTGAGGAGGAATGCTGTGCGCAAGAATGATAACTCTTCCCTATAAAATATTTTTGAGTTATTGCCCTTTGTTCTTTTTCATACTATTTTGTCCGGAGCTTATCTCAAAAACAATTTGAGATATCAACTTGAAACTTCTAAGGTGGATAGATTTTACTGAGGAGGGGTGCTGCACAAAAGAATGATAACCTACCCTGCATTATTTTTTAGTTATTGCCCTTTGTTATTTTCGGCCATCAGTATTCACATAGGTTTCAAATCTGTAATCACTTCAGCCATTAGTTTTCATTACCAAAAGACCTCTTAAAATTGAATTATTCTGCTCTACTACATATACATTCTTCCAATGAGCAAACCCATTCGGCGGGGGATGGCCATGTTGACATGGCTCTTATTTTACTTGGGGGTCATAAGCCGCTTTTCATGGAATGGCACTAACGTGTCACGTTGAAGGTTCCATGATAGCCGCCTTATGAACACATCTGCGGATGTTTCAAAATTCTAAATTTACCAGTTCATGTTAGGTGTTGAATTCTGCTTAGAACGGTGCTAGGGGGCATGGACGGTAGTTTGCACTTAACAGTACCGTCTATGAACAGGCTCAATCAAACCGAGCCTGCAACATTTTCAATTTTGTCGTGTTGGGCTTTCTTTTGGGATTCTTATTTCTCTCTATTTTGTGACAGACCGACTGATAGACAACAGAGAAGTAATACCTTTTTGTCGCAACTACTCTGTAGAGGCGAGAAAAATCAAATAAGCAAAACAAATTGACTTAATGCAAAAATAGACTTCATGTACCTTGACAGAGTTACCTTAGATCGTTTCAAAAAGATAATATATCCCAGAATTCTCATATGCATTTATTTGATGATTCATATCACACCTTAATGAGTTAATTATCCATGGTCATTTCATACAACATTTTCATGTTGTATCATAGTTTGGGGACCTTTCTGTTGAAAATGTGTCCGAGTTAAATCGTATACATATACATGCACCGTGCGTTAACTGGAGTGCAGGTATTAGTTACCCTAACTTTATCAAAGGCCAACCACATTGAAAGGAAATGCAACATACAAGAACCACAACTATCTTTAATTGCCCACAACCATAACTCTATATTTCAATTATTTTACAAGGTATTCTGTTACTAGTTACATCCTCATTTCCAAAGCAGTCTTGTGGGGGGTATTAATCACATTAAGTGATAGTTCTAGTTATGTTTGACTATGATACAAAAGAGAAAGAACATTAAAACACTTGGCAATCTGATTAATAATCGGGGGCTACGCCCCCTCGTACAAATCAGATAGCATCGTGTTTCGATGCTCTTTCTATTACTTATTTATTATTATAATTTAATTTATAACTTATTTATAACTTATAATTTATAACTTATAATTTTTTCCTATGTCATTTATTTGTAATTTAACTGGGTGTTAAAATACTACAATATAATACCTTTGCATTTTATCGCTTTCTGCATAAACCTCTGCTTGACAGGAAAATAGGGTTAATTAATGCTTGGACCTTAGCCATTCTTTCCTCAGGCTTTACTATATACACATTGGGAAAATCAAAGACCCACTGGGCGGGGCCAATTTGATCTCAGGGCTTTTATTTGAACAAACTTGGTAGACACCCATTAGAAGATGTTTCAAGGTTAATACCTAAGCTCTAGCTATTAGGGTATTTTAAAAGAAGATTTTTCAGTTTTTCCTATAAAATATGAGTAAAATCAATGATCCCCCGGGCATAGCCAATTTTGACTCCAGGGCTTTTATAAGAACAAACTTAAGAAACTCACTAGAAGATGTTTCATGCCAAATATCTAAGCTCTAGCTCTTTCGTGTTCTTTTTTTTAATTCTAATTTTAAAAGGCCATGGCAATAAGAGTTTGCATGGAATCAAATTCTTTGAACAAATTTTAAAGGTGACCCCCAAAGGAACATTCCCGTGAAGTTTTGATAAAATTGGCTAGCGGTTTATGAGATGTCGCTTAAAGTAAAAATTACCGTACGGACGACAGACGGACGGACGACGGAAGAATTGTGATCACAAAAGCTCACCTTGTCACTTTGTGACAGGTAAGCTAAAAACAGAACAAATCTAAAAACAGAATAAATTCAACATCCCTCATGCCACCTAGCACCAGCTTGAGCGGAACTCAATCCTCAACACTTAATAGTGCTTGAATCAATGGCATCCCGAAGGACCAGAAAAATATAACAACACTGAAGTGAAGTAAGGGGCAACTTTTTACGGCTGCCAAACAGCGCTTGACACCTGCTGTTGTGAAGTATTAAAATCCTGAAACAAAGTGATTCATCGGAAGCATTAACCATAACAAAATTACATGAAAATTGCAGACTCGGTTCGAGTCTGTACATGAGGGATAATGAATAAATGCAACATCCCTCACGCCCCCTAGCACTGGCTTGAGCCGTAGTCAATATTCTCAAGAGCGGTACTCATTTCTCGGAACTGTCAAATTTATAGCGCTAAAGGAATAGTTTAACAAATTGATAAAATTGTTAATTTATATCATGATATGTTTAACAATGTAGTTTAGTTCCTCTCAATTATCGTTTCAAAGCGACACACTTTGTTTATTTCGTTATTGACCCGGAACTGTCGAGTTCACTGTATAACTATTTTTTTTTACACAGTCCTTTCAGTTGTACAACTATAAACACCTGATGTCTTAACGTACTATGCATATCTTGAAAATTAGAGAAAAATTTTTGAAATAAAAAAGAAGTTTTTCTCAAATCCATCTTCGTGTCTGTCTTGCAGTCAATATGGCATTTTTCCACTTTTTTAGAACTTCAAAGTCCTAAGGTCTAATACCAAATTTCTAAGATCTAACATCTAACTGGGGCATCAATGGGCTTCCGTAGTTCAAAATTCAACGCAAGTTAAATATAATGTAGAAATTTATTAGACTGTGTTCGGATTAAAATCAGCCTGACGAAAAATGGCCGATACGATTATGAAAATACAAAACTTGTTCAGCTCGTTGTCAACGATGATTTGAAACATTGGCAATCAACCAATATAAAAGGGTCAAACGCTTTGACATTCACATTACATTTGCATACCTGAAATGTTGAATTTTAATAGTATCTTTCATATGAGACACTTGCGCCACTATTTCATGAGCGAAAGAGTTTTATTATAGATGTATTCACGAATAAATCCTACTTTGCATTGAAATTTAACATAAACAATGCATCTTTGAATGCAAATGAATTGACGAATGTCCTTTCTCAGACTGTTTTTAAGTTGCCTTTCAGATATTTACGATGATTAAGTGGAAGACAATACGTTAAATGGTCTACAATATTGATGAATGTCCATCAAAGAAGGCACATATTGCAATTCATAGCCGTCGATGAATGACATTTAAAATGAAAACGTGTGTAAAAAGCAATAAAAGTAAAAGCTAAATGCTATGTCAAAGTAATGTCCTGTGTCCATTTGTGTTTCAAAAAATGTTCAATAGTCTGAGACACACTTAAAGGCCTCAACAGACGAAGGATTTAGTTGTACAACACTAATAAGAGATAACATGTATCATTTTTACAGCAATACAATACTTGCAATCAGACCGTAATTCTGCATGGTAAGAATCATCTGAGGTTTCCCTGAAAAAAGTTTCTCTCCCAGTTGATCATTTACATACTTTACACACTAAATTACTTTTTCTCCATTAGTAATGATTGAATACCTCCATTTTTTCATTTTATTTCTTTTTAATGTGCAGCCTGACCGAGACTTTAACCTGGGACCCTAGGAATACCGTACTGCGGCTGTACTTATTGAGCTATCCGGCAGCCTACAAACTATTTCCCCAGATTGGAGAACAGTTCAATACTGTGACATAATCATTTTCGGAATAATTTGGGATTCGAAATTACTTCAACTTTGGGTCATCTGAAGAGTTTTTCAACATCATTTTCACCATCTTACTACTATGTGTACCTTCTAGCCCTAATTGTTCTGGAATTTCATTTATTACGGCTATTATCAGGAGATAATTTGGCAATCTGTTACTTGTCATCGCGGGAGGTCTTTACGACAAGATTTACAAAATAGAACATTTCCTATCCCTTACATCCAGTATTAAGGTTTACGAATTCAAGAAATGGTAGCCTTCACACATTAAGGTTTGCTTGTACATCATAGTTTTAATTGGTGTTGTACTTTACTTTGAGGACTTAACAAACCTACATTCCACAACAAAAATACTTTACTAATTTGTACTATCCGAATGCTTAACGTTTTCTCCCTTTTTGCATAGTGGTAATGATTTGTCAAAATTCCTTGATATATTACGTACTACTCGTTATTGCCAGGTGAAGTTACGTTTTTAGGGGTCATTAATTTTAAGAGATATAGGCACAGTTCGTAAAGCAATTAGGTCAAATGTCGAGTTTTCAGAGATATTTCGAGTCAAATGATTTATAGATATTAACGCTTGAAAATCATGAAAGTGGATGAAACTCTTTAAGAAACCATTTGATGATGTACGTGTTTTATAAAACATATGACTGTATTTGCTTATTAAATCATCATATTTCTACCGCGTTATACTAACTGGAATTGTTATGTGTTGCTAATTTAAAGACATTGACGTAAATTGTATGTGCCAATAAAGTATAAAATTTATTTGTAAATTTCGTTTGTCATTTACAACATTTGGTTTTTTATAATTTTAATACAAAATAGATAAATTCTTAACTGGAACAATTTTTGGCGTAATGTTAAAGGTTTTACATACTATGAATATCATGATAAATTACGAACTTTAAAGTTACTATACTACTTTCAATATTATTAATGTCATGCCTGAGTGGTTTGTCTAAATGTGAATTATAGTACCATTCTTGAATAATTTAAATGTTTTCTGCAAAATTCAGTGATTCTTCTCAACTATTTTTATAACCACACTCTCACGTATTGTAGAATGTTACGATTTAAACACGGTATAAATGCAGGTTTCGTTTATGTTGTACTTGTTACTATAAATAGATATTTTCGCGAGCTCTCTTATAAAAAAATATGTTACAGAAGCACTGCAATTGAATTACTTTTTTGATGGGAAAAGAGTGTACATAGCAATTAGTGTAAACCTGTGACATTTTCGTGGATTATTTTGTACAATACTTCGCTTGCCAAAGAAATCTTTACATTAACATCAAGTTGTCTGAAGTGTAGACATTGTTCATGCTTTTCATCAATTATTTTATGCACTCTTAGGTCTAGTTTTTACCGTCTGATTCACAGAAGACGAAAGAATCCAAACATAGAGTTCAAAAACATCTTTAGAAGTCATATGTATGATATAAAAAGATGCAGTTAAAGTGAATTGGTCTATAATGGAAGGTTTGTAATACAATGAAGATATTTAGCATTAGTTATATTTCAACAAACCACTAAACAATTGTCCATGAAACTTGTCGGCAAGTGTGAGATTCATGAACAGATATTACATATATTTATATAACAGATAATAAATTGTTCAAGAACAAAATATTATTATTCATCATATTAATGTTCATTCTAAATCACTAAGAACTTTATCAAATTTTTAAACAGCATTTTATGAAAAAAAAATGATGGTGTGTTTTTATCGTTGTCTTTATCAATATTTGAAATTTTAATGGAAAATGTACCTCTTGTTGACCAATCCACTTTAACTAAAATTCAATTGTATATTTGGCGTTTGAACGAAAGCATCATCGGCGAGTACTCGTTACGTGATGAATGCAGTTGGCGGAAACAGTATCCGGTGGTTGTGACGATGATTCTGTGCCATCTAGTAATAGGCGGCATTATCAAAGTGACAATAGAATGATAATTGTCACCGACATATACAAAATTTGATCATTTCTTGCCGTACATCGCCTAATAAATATTACACCAATACGGACATCGAAAGACCTCAAAAAGGGAAGCATATGGGCTTCGTCATCCGTCTTATTTTTGCGGGGTTACCTGTATCCAGTTTGAAGGCTCCTGCGGGGTAATCAATTCTCTTAAAAGAATAAAAGCACAGGAGCATTCTTGCCTAGAAAAACACTACTGGCATAGATAAACTCAAATCATCTTTAAAAAAAGATTAATTAAATGACATAGGTTTTTTAGTACAATTTACCGAAAAGAACTGAACAGAACATTCTGCTTTTACAAAGACTTGTTCCTTCGCCTAAATACATGAAAGGAAAGGAAAACAAAAGAATATTTATGATATATTATATTTTTTATTAAACATACGCATTGGTAATTAAAATGAATACATTTTATAATGGTATATAGTTTATGTTTTATTCAAAACTTTTAAAGAGGTAACATTGCATGGAGATTGGTAGTATTATAACAACGAGAAACATGTTAGAAAATATTTCAACAACAGATATATAAGTGCAATAACAACAATAATAACTGTAACAACAACAACAATAATAACATCAACAATCGAACCTTCTTTATAATTATCATATAAATAACATAAACCAAATACTCTTTGGTTCATAAAAATTTATTTTGAATGGTGAAATATATATAATAGTAAATATTGTTGGGGTATTATTATATAAGAAAAAAAATTACTGTTGGTATCCCACTTCAATGTTAACATTATTTCTTACTTAAGTTTATGATAACAAAGGTACATAAAGTCTTATTTCTACCCCATCACTTGAAAAGTACATGTAATTTCTGCACTTTTTGATACGTTAAAGCCTTGTGGGTAGTTTTTTTAATATAGTGACAGTTTAATTTAAGTTTCATCAAAGTGTTTGTTCCAGTAACAATTAAAACATTTTTTCAAAATTTCAGAATAATAACTACATCAATCTAGAAGTATAACAGTAGAAGTATAACCCCGCTATTGTGGGATTTGTGTTTTTTGTAAATAAATTGTCAAAAAAAAAAAATTTTCAATATATATCAAATATATAATAATGATTTTCCTATTTTGTAAACAGTCTAATGAGGAAAATATCACGTGACTCAATTTTGGTTACATTTTTTGTTTTGATTAGTAAATCATGTTCATGAAAAATGCAATACAATTGCTTTGAAAACTATCATTTGAAGCTGGAAGTTTGATCTTATTATGTCATAACAAACGTAGATTGTAAATATCTTTCAAACTTTGACATTTACATGTATAGACGATTTTCCTCTATAGGTAATAATTTATTAAATAATTATAGTTTTTATTCGTATGTTTTTTTTCTTTAACTGAATTTGTTTCCGCCATTTTGGATTTAGGATAAAAGCATTATTTTGACACGGCTGTCTGCTGCTTTGTTCACATGCTTATGTAAACTAGATCAAAATTAAAACAATAATAAAACAGATTCAATTATTTAAACAGCCTTGACATTGACATCCGAAGTACGCGAAATTTTATTGGAATAGAAACTATTCAAAAGAGGTGTTTGTACATAAAAGAATAGCCAGATAGCACGGATATGCAGGCTGCCCTTGCTTTAACCTGGTGAAAAGGGTCGGTGCTAGGGGGCATGAGGTTGATGCACTTTTCATAAATCCAAAATTGTTTTATATCAATCATTTGAAATACTAATGGAAAATGTGCCTATTGTAGACGTATTCATTTTAAGGACTAATGTAATTTTTACGATGAAAACATCATTTTGTTCAATCGTTAGATGGCCTCACAGACGTTCTACCAACATGTAAAACTGAGGCATGTCTACATCTCACAACATTAACTTACAGATATCACAGATATCAAATA
>NW_026864892.1:0-35646 GCF_026571515.1 Ruditapes philippinarum | reverse complement strand
TGAGTTTAATTGGTCAGTAAGCAGGTAAATTAACAAGAGGGCCATGATGGCCCTGAAATCGCTAAACCTGTATATAGGCCCCCGGGGCGGGGCCAATTTTAACCCAGGGACTTTTATTTAAACAAACTTGGTAGACACCCATTTGAAGATGTTTCATGATAAATATATCTAAGCTCTAGCTCTTAGAAGATTTTTTTAAGTTTTTACTATACACATATAGGAAAGAAACAATGCCCCCCCCCCCCTCTGGGCAGAGCCTATTTTATTATTTGAAAAAACTTGGTAGACACTTATTTGCAGATAATTCATGCTTAACATCTAAACTCTAGCTCTTTGGATTGTTAACAGAAGAATTTTTAAGTTTTTACTATATACATATAAGGAAAATCGATGATCCCTGGGGTGGGGCCAATTTTAACCCTAGGGCCCTTATTTGAACTAAAATGTAGACACCCATTAGAAGATGTTTCATAGGAAATATCTTAGCTCTAGCTCTAAAAGTTTTTTTAAAGAAGATTTTTTTAAGTTTTTACTATATACATAAAAGGAAAAACAATGACCCCCTGGGGTGGGGCCAATTTTGACCCCAGGGCTTTTATTTGAACAAACTTGGTAGACACCCACAAGAAGATGTTTCATGCTTAGCTTTATTTAAGTTTTTTAGAAGAAGATGATGTTTTAAGTTTTTGCTATATACAAATAAGGAAAATCAATGACCCCCCACCCCCCGGGCAGGGCCAATTTTAATCCCAGGGCATTTATTTGAACAAACTTGGTAGACACTGACTAGATGATGTTTCATGCCAAATATTTAAGCTCTAGCTCTTACGGTTTTCTAAAAAAAGATATTTTAAGTTTTTTCTTTCGGTTGCCATCTGCTTGGAATTAAATTCTTTGAACAATTTTTAAAGTTGACTACCAAAGGAACATTCCTGTGAAGTTTGGATGAAATTGACTTAGTGGTTTATGAGGAGATGTCGTTTAAAATAAAAGTTTACGGACGGACGCCGGACGAAAAGCGATCACAAAAGCTCACCCTGTCACTTTGTGACAGGTGAGCTAAAAATAACTTGACATTTTGCATTATTATCTGATCTAAATATAGCGACAATCTTATTGGTCCAAACAGTAGTCAACAGAACTTTTTATACAATCATATTCACTGGGTGTAGTATCATATTCACTGGCTACATTGGATTTTCACAGTCTAAAAAGAGATTGAGACTCATATTCAATGGCCATATATCGTAGACTGTTAATTACGCGTGATTATCAAAAACATAATTGTTTTGCGTTTTGTTCTTTATGGTATATTTCTTGATTAAAATATCATTACTTTACTATTATAGTTAAACATTACACCGCAATGATGAGTATATACTTGAATTACTTTTGTATGCGCAACGTTAGCGTAGTTGTTGCACGCCTTCCAAGTGCGTCTTTTTTCCCGCGCTTCAACAAAACAGACAAAAAGTTGTACATGTATAAGGTTGTTTTTTCTGTGATTTTTAAATTTTTTTATAGCCTTTTCAATAAAACAATTATTATTGCCTCGGTCAATATGTCATCTGCCGGTGAATATCACATCATATTCAATGGCTCACTAGTCAATAATTGTATAATATTGCATTCAATTTTATATATAAGTATGAAAAAATTATCAATAATCCATGTGACCTTTAGAAATTGCTATAAATATGGTTCAAAATGTATCGGTAATGCTCTATCTTTTAAAATGTATCTTTTTATTGTTAAGTTAATTTTTATATTGTATCATACACATTTTCATATTTTTCATATTTTTAACAACATAATTAATATATCCATTACAAAATACATACAAATTATAGCTATTTTTTCTGTCATTTTTTAAGTAGATATAAGGAATAATAATGTCTGTTATGTTTTGGTGTGAAAAATTCCACTTAATTTTGGATTTCATTTATAATGAGTGAAAAAAGTATAAACGGTGTAAATGTTTTCTTTTCATCTTGGGAATAATTTATCTAATCTTGGGGATATTTCAACTAAGTAAAAAAACAACCGTGGAAACACTAACCTTGGTATAAAATCTATGTAAACCTACCACATATATTCTTTTAAGAACTTTCAATATAATTATAGGCTTTCAAACAATTAAGTCTGAATTGGCACATTCAAGGTCTTAATTTCCTTCACAAATCAAAAATATTATACCCACAGAAATATTCGAAATTAAGAATTTACTAACAACATTCCCCTAGTTTTAAGAATAAAGGCTTTTAACATAAAAATAGAACTGAAAATTGGATATCTACGTCATTGAATTCAATTAAGCAGCAATTTCTAGACAATTAATGTTTTAAAGTGAATTTCAAATTATTAGTCCGGAGTCTTTCTCTTGGGCTTTAGGATTCTATATAAAGCCTTACTTAAATTCTAACACGGACATCTTGAATGGATAATGATAAATGTTCAAAGTGTGGGAATGGGAAAATAATGAAAAAGAGAGCATTGCCAAAAAATACATGTGCCATTACAAATTCAAGTCACAAAACTGGCAATCTTTGTTACTTCTGAACAAATATCAATACATTAACCATAATTATACAGACCTAAGTGAATTTCAAACCATAACTCATATATGGCATATGCCAAGTTGATACTCATCTTAAAGGATATCATATATTGAGATAATTTGAATTTATATTGACATAACTTGACTTCATATATTGAGATAATTTGATATCATATATTGAGATAATTTGACTTCTTATTTTGAGGTAACCTTACTTCATATATTGAGATAATTTGACTTCAAAGTTTGAGATAATTTGACATCATATATTGAGATAACTTGATATCATATATTGGTAAAATTTAACTTCATATTTTTAGATAATCTGACACCATGTATTGAATTAACTCAACATTATATATTGAGATAATTTGACTTCATATTCAGAGATAACTTGATATCATATATTGAGATAACTTGACATCATATATTGAGATAACTTGACATCATATATTGAGATAACTTGAACATCATGTATTGAGATAACTTGACATCACATATTGAGATAACTTGACATCATATATTGAGATAACTTGACATCATGTATTGAAATAATTTGATATTATACATATATATTGAGATAATTTGACATCATATATTGAGATAACTTGACATCATATTTTGAGATAACTTGACATCATATATTGAGATAACTTGAAGTCATGGATTGAGATAAGTTGACATCATATATTGAGATAACTTGACATCATATATTGAGATAACTTGACATCATGTATTAAAATAACTTGACATCACATATTGAGATAACTTGACATCATATATTGAGATAACTTGACATCATATATTGAGATAACTTGACATCATATATTGAGATAACTTGACATCATATATTGAGATAACTTGACATCATGTATTGAGATAACTTGACATCATATATTGAGATAACTTGACATCATATATTGAGATAACTTGACATCATATATTGAGATAACTTGACATCATGTATTGACATAACTTGACATCACATAATGAGATAAATTGACATCATATATTGAGATAATTTTACTTCATATAATATTGAGATAACTTAACTTCATAATTATTAAGCTGATTGACTTAGTTAACTTGAGTAAGATAATCTCAGTATAAAGGATACAAGTATCTACATATAACCTGCAGAATATAAGCAGTATATTTACCACATTTTAGAGGTCACTAGCGAACTGGAAATATATTCAACCACTGGGATCATTTAAAGTAACATGATAGGTCATAGATTTATATCTTCTGTCATAAGGTAATGAAAGGGAAAATACCAAGTCCCTTTAGAACATCTACCCTTAAGGTTTTGTAAATAAATAACTAAAACTAATGTTTTGGCAACTTGCTGACAGTATCAGCAAGATTTGGAGAAAGTTTGTGTCAAACTTGAAGGAAACAATAGCTCTGTACTGACAGAAATCTCTGGAGATTCTCTCTTCTTTAATAATGAAGCACAACAAGATGGGAAATCACTTAAATTCTCACCACTTGTAAATCAGCATAAAATATCTTGCTCGTGTCAACAAGTACAATAACAATGTTTTACAAAAAAAGAACTAAGAATGCAACTCACCGTGATACTCTTCTGGGAAATAAAGATCATGATAGCAGCACATAGTATAGTACAATCAATTGATATAATACCAGCAAACTCAGAAGTAAGTGTTACCCTAAGTTTCCAATCTCCCCTTTTATATTTGCCCATTATCCTGCTATTTTTCTTAAACAGTCTTGAGCACCTTCCACCTGCCTTATTTCTAGTTTTATATAAAACTTATGCCAAATTTGAAGAAAATCAAGTTTTAAATGCATTTTTTTTGTATTTATCAATTTCCATAAAACACAAAAATCATCTTTAAAACGGCAGTCAGACCGTCCTTCGCACGAATGATCTAAAGAAATATTTGTATTGCTGGTAAAAGTTTAATGTCATAGCAGCCGTATGCTTTTATTTATTTCTT
Organism: Ruditapes philippinarum; assembly: GCF_026571515.1. Lineage (NCBI taxonomy): Eukaryota > Metazoa > Mollusca > Bivalvia > Venerida > Veneridae > Ruditapes > Ruditapes philippinarum. The sequence goes on along the minus strand of NW_026864892.1, from coordinate 31,125 downwards.
TTCATTTGATTTATGATGTAATATTTAAGTCCGTTTACTTACTTATTTACTTGTACTATAGCTTTTCACAGATTCTGCATTACTTTTGAATTAATTGCACACACACTAGTTACTGGATATTCACGGTGAGAATGCGGTTAAGGTAATTAAATACCCGATCCAGTCGAAACAGAAAAACAAAACGTCAATTATGAAATCAGAATTATTTTCAAAATTGTAATGTTTGAATGTGTGTATAAATATCTACATGCTAGATAAATGAAGTTCCAGAATACTATAGATACATGAATTGTGGTAATCTTAGAAAATAGTGACAAACTGAATTCAAAGAATCATAAGTTAATAATTGCATTACACAAGAATTAAGATGTATTAAAAAGATGTACTATTTTTTGGGGTGTTTTTAATGCTACCGAAAATGGAATAAAATTGACGTCATTCTACGTCTTTTTTATTTGCATTGGAGGACTTCAGGTAGAAGTAAGCTAATAAGTATAATCATTTACATTCGGTACACTAACTAGCAAGCTTCCTCATATGACAGAACCAAAAGTCTTTGACGGATTCGAAGCCATAGCATTGAGGGACAAGTGGTTTAAAATGAGAGATCTTAACCACTTAACCAATGAGAACTGTGAGTTTTAAAGGAAATATAAGAAACACAACAGTAATAAGTTTTCAATTTTAATTATTAGTAAAATATCTTATTCCTGGGGCCTATACACCCATAAACACTTTCGATATGAAGTACGTAAATGACCGAGGTATATCGAGTGAAATTTTTTTTTGTCTTCGAGTAAAATAGATGTCTCTCGTTTTAAACAGCTAGTTTTTTGTGATTTAGCGCCTTATTTTAAAAATTTATCACACCAATGGATAGCTTTGGATCTTAGCTTCGTCACAGTATATATTTCAACACATCTTTTGACACAAAAGTATTTAAATTAACTGTTAAACCTACCTTATGTCACACCATTTTACAGTAAGATACGCAATTGGTTATCTTTACCCGTCAACCTATCGTCTGCTAGTTCGGAAAGTGTTTAAAAGTATGACATATTTAATCTTTAATCACTGCAGAACAAAAACAGGACTCACAAATTTGTCGGTAAGTCTTATTATTAGACAAAACCTTTCCACAGTTCTTTGGACCTTTTTGTAACATTATGTTTGAGATCATGTAACATAAATTTACGTATGTGGTCAAGCGGTTATAGATAATAAGCAAGATTTACATTGATGCCTCTAATCATTTGAATTATTTACAAATATTTAATCTTAGTAACCTTTATTCAGGGTTATTCAAGGCCATACAGTTATGTAATATCAAATAAACACTGTACATTGGACTTCGTAATAATTGCTTCTTGATTAAAGTTTTTGTTTTGCAGATTGGCATATGAGTAAATCAGTCTAATATTATTCAGCATACATAGGCTGTTTATGAATATTTGATCATTCAGATAGGGTCTTAACTAATTAAAGGTGCCCGTATACTTGTATATTTAAATAATCATTTATAATTAAATAATGAACACAATACAACATATTTAATAAGCTGACACTATCATAAACTGGTAAATTTACCATTTTTATGATAATGTGGTTATTATATTTCAATCTCAAAGATCTTTAAATGATTGTAAATTTTCTCAGAGTATAAAATTTAAAAGTATTTTACTAGTTTGCCATTACGTATTAAATTGAATATTCATGTTTTCACAGTATATACCAAGTCTATCTATGTTCGATAAAAAATATTTTTAAGATCATTTATTTAAAAAAAAGTCGTTCTTCATGACCTGTATATATTGATAACTATTTCACATTTATACACATAATAAATTGATTAACTAATATATTACTAATTGTATAGCAAACAATATTAGTGAAATTTGCACAAAGCGCTGGTGTCAAGTTCTTCATTTTGTATACTATACTGGTTTAAAATCGGTATATTTAACATTCTGTGTGATATTACTATCGTTTTACTTCGGGTCGATAAAGCATAACCTTTGTGTTAAATCAGGAGGTAAATATTGAAGTTTAAAATGGCGTCTGGCGGAAGTGAACATGCGTCCGACGAGATCTTTAATTTCAAATGTTCGCCTTGTTTGGACGATAAACGAAATAGAGAAGCTGCGAAATACTGTGTGGAATGTCAGGGGTACTATTGTCAATCATGCGCCGACATGTTTCACAAAATGCCGGGATTAAAGAGTCACACATTTTTGGATCAGACGAATTACAAGTCGTCAAGTGGCATCGGAGGATTGCCAGCAATACCCACTCAGAGATGTAGCGTTCACAAGACAAAGATAGTAGACATGTATTGTGGAAATCACGACGAGGTTGGTTGTAAAACTTGCATCGCACTCGGCCACAGGTAAGTGATTATTTCTAATATCAAAATCATATAAACCTGTTTACACTGGAGTATAAATGATTGTATAAGGGCGGTTTTACTCACTAGCAGAATAAACACAGTTACAATAAAACGGCAAAAGTTCTCAAAATGGCCACTTTGCCCTCTAAAATTGAAAATAACTCAAAGTGTGTCCATAGGGCAATAATAATAATTGGGGAAAGACTATATATTGAAAACCAAGATCATAACAGGTGTCACTTTGACATTGATCAAATGACCTCTTAATATGTATGTGGGCCGGGACATCTACTGGTCAAAAAAATATGCATACCCATGTAAATAAACTAATCATTATTTCTTCTATTGGTAAATAAGACAAGAGCTTTACAAAAATTATTACTGTGACCATGACCTTTGACCTCATGACCTTAAAATTAATACTGGTCATTTACATCTACCATAAGCAATTTTCCTACCTTAAGTATCCTTAACCACGGCTTATTTATTCTCAAATTTATTATCAGAAAAACAAATTTACATTAAATGTCATTGTGAACTTGACTTTAATACAATGACTAAATCATCAAATGGCCATTGGCTATTTCGTTACCAAGATAAACCAAAGCTTATTCCTTTTTAAGATATTGACAAGTATTTTACATGAGGGTTACTATGACTTTGACCTATGACATTATTGGATTTAAATCTAATGGCCTCAAAATCAATAGGGGCCATTCACTGGTCATGGGCATTTTCCGTATCAATCTAAATAAACAACTCTTTTCCTTCTTAATTAACCAGAAAAGAGTCACTATGATCTTAACCATTGACCTTATGGCGTCAGTTTCAATTCAAAGTAACATAAATCACAGCTTATTCTTTCAAAAATTATTAAAACAAAAATTATGATTACGGAACGTACGGACGTTAAGACTAAACAACCTATTACAATAGGCTCCCCATTTTTTTAAGTGGGAGCATTATAGACATCGGTACAAGTACCTGTCAGGTTTCTCTTTTTATATCATATCAACTAATTGAGATTACTCAACGGAAGATATGTAATGTTTATGGTATTTCTTATCTGCATTATGTATTAAAAAAGTAATTGTAATAGATATATGCATTTTTTCCCATCGATGACACCTTTATAACTTCCAGATCGTGCTCTGATGTTAAGTCAATTCCAGATATTGTTGATAAAGCACACAGCACAAAAGACATCAAGAAGCTAGACAAAGAATTAAAAGATGTAAAAAGGTTGAAAGAAAAATTAATTGATACTAAACGTGCTCAACGAGAAGATCTAAAGAAATCTAAATTTGATTCGATAAGAGAAATTAAAACCTATCGTCAAGAAGTCGACGCCATCTTAGACAACATCGAGGAAAACTCGATAGCCGAGGTTGAAAAAATATTTCAAGAAGTTGACTCGGAACTTTTCAAAGAGAATACAATTACAGAAGACGAAATAGATCAACTTGAACAATCGTTGAAAGATTTGAAACAATCAGAGGGAAACAAGGCCCAGCAGTTTGTTTCGATGAAAACGTCTGCTTTATATATTTCAAAAATGAACGACGAAACTATTCCCGACAAATTTCCAGTTTTGAGACAAGGATTACTATCATTTTTTGAGCCTACGATTTAAAAATGCACTCTTCAAAATCCTCAAAAAACGTTCGGACGTACTCTAAGGCCAGCTTCAAAAACCAACAAGTTTGGTCAGTGGGTGTATTAAAGAATTTTAGATATCCGCCCCTTCGAATTGAAGTCAAAACCATATGTGTATGGAACTGGTATAACAACAGATGGTTCTTACTTATTGCTGACAATGAAAAATAAAGAAAACTAACAGCGTGCAGATATAAAAATAGATTATGAAAGATTATGTTCAATTTCCTGGATCGGGCCATATGTATGTTGTTGTACAAGGGGTACTGAAGCTCAGTCAGGTTTTGACGCGATAAATTCAGTCAATTTGTCTCTCTAAACAAAGCCAAACTTGTACTCACGCAGAAATACAAAGTTTAACACAGAGTGTTTTGGCATTGCATGTCAGCGATTCAGAAACTCGTTTTTAACATGGACGCTTGGGAGCTCAATATACATTATTATGATTAACAGTACTGTGTTTGAAAGGTGTTACTCAAGCAATATAGAAGGAAGATATTTCTCCAGTAATACGACATATTGCTTTTAGTGATGTGGATGATAAAATGTTTGTTGCATGTTTTGTGAATGGTCTTATTTCTTTGGACAGAAAAGGGAATTACTGTCAGACTTTCTCTGATCCCGATTTGAAAATCGTGACAAGTGTTTGCACCGAAGGCACTGGAGATTTGTTTGTATCCGGGTGTAATTCAATTAATGTTATACAAGTAGGCAGAGATATGAAGAAAATAGGAGAAGTCATCAAGCCATCAGATGGACTGAAACATATACAATCAATTTGTTTTGACAAAAGAAAACTTGCATTAGTTATTGTTGACATGTGCAAAATTATCAAAATTGCTTTTTTAAAGTTAAATTAATTTTAACTTGTTAAATGTCGGGAAACATATATATTGTAACGATCCTTATATTCCTCAATATTATATTTCCTTTACAAAGGAGGGAACCACACTTGTCCATTTTCAAAAGAGGAAACTAAAATATACATGCATAATGTGCTCAATAATATTCTTATTATCTAAGAAGTCCCTTTAGGATGAAAAGTAATGCACCTTCATATAATATACTGTGTGAAAAAGTTGAATTCTTAAATATTGTAGAAAATTTTGAAGAGCATAGATATATATATTATAACAAGAGCGATCAGTGATCACATGTATCGCCTCATGATGGCCAATTAAATGTTGTGACAAGTTTTGTGACAGACGGACAGACAGACGGAGAGTGCACAACTAGACTTGGTACTGATCATTCCTGTAAAATTTGGATAAAATTGCACCAGTAGTTTATGAGGAGTAGTCCGGACAAGCTTTTGTGTATCTGACAACACACAGAAAAAAAATACCTTTTATCAAAGGGCCATAACTCGGCCAAAAATCATTCAACCGGAAAACTCGTGCAAGATGCGCAAGGACTTGAGCTACAGATCAATCCTGTAAAGTTTCATTGAAATTGCATAAGTGGTATAAGAAAAGTAGTCCGGACAAACTATAAAAATAAAAATTATTAAAGGGCCATAACTAAATATTGTCATAAAACATTGTAAACACTGATTATTTCTTGCCTCACTGTATTTTAACACGATTTTAGTTTGCTTTTCTGATGCTTGATAGATTTTGTGAAGTTACTATCGTTGGTTGAATGTTTGTGGGTTTATACTGTATCTTAGAGTTGTAAAACATATTCATTTTTGTGTTCTTCATTTTGTGGTGATTTTTTGTTTTGTTTGATCATAAGTTGTTTAGAGCTTGGGCTCGCCAGGTGTCTAGTATTGTTTCGTATAAAAGACGTATACGTGACAAGATATTTGGTATAAGTTGCTGATAAATGATGTGTATTTGTTTTTGGTGTAAAAAATAGGTGCTGCCTAGCCCCCAAATCTTGGCTATTGGTTCTAGTATTTATTACTAAATCTTTTTCTAACATTAAATAACATCAAGGCAGTCATTTCTCCTTACAATTTGAGAAGCTCATAAGATTAAGAAAAGAAAATTGAAATAGGGAAACAAGAAAACAATCATAATTCTTTGATGAAACAGTGAGCGTTTTATGAAAATGATAGCATTCTCTTCATATTGCAGTTCTTTCTTTTCTACAATTGTTTCTATGATTTCCTATTTTGAATTATTCACAATACTCCCCGTCTATACCCATTTGCCCATGTTCTCCCTCCAGTTATTGTTAAATATCCTGCTTGGTACCTTGCCGGTGCCAGCATTTTTGTTTAGAATGCAGATGACAAGAACAGCATAGAAGGTAGTCCATATCGGGTAAAAGGAAAACTGTGCATACTATGTTATATTCAATCTGATTAATTACCCGGTAACGTTGCCCTGCGATTTCTTAAGTAAAATTAGAAAAAGAACATGACGTAGACTGTCGAGAATGTGTTCGTTGTAGTGGTATCATTCTTTAAATATTCGGACAACAAAGTCTACAATTACAATAGGAATACTCGATAATAGAAATAAACGGCATCAAAACAAAGAGAAGGACAATTTCATTTACAATATCAGCGAAAATATTTGTATTCAGGTGTTAGCATATGTTAAATATAAAAGATTAAAAAGGAAAAATAAATAATGAGTTCAATATGGCCTTCAGCGTAACTTGTTAAAATATATTCTCAGAAACAGATATTAGTTTAAACTTTACACAAAATTTATTTTAGTTTTGTAGGAAGCTATCATAAACACACTCTTGAATTCGTTCCTTGAACCAACAAGTGCAAAGCTTGCCTCTGACTGAGTTTTAACACACGTTGCTAGCGACAAAATTAAGTTCCTTCCAACGCACAAATCTTTAAAAAAAAGCATTGCATATTTTGAGATGCAGTTATATCTTTTTGAACATATCAACATTAAGTCATGTCTAACAACATACATTATTTGTTAAATGCCACTATTTCACCATATTATTGGGAGTGTTGCAGCCTTTGAATCAAGTTTCTGTTTGCACATTATTTCCCGATAAATTATAGCGCAAATATAATGATTTTCAACGTTTATATGTATATTTCATGCTATTTATAATAAAGATGCAAAATTGAAACTTTAACTTTTATGCCGGCTCGCCACGGCGAGCCGGTATTACGTTAGGATTTTACTGAGAAACAACCTAAAACTCCAAATCCATCCAAAAATTTAATGGAAGCTTAGCTTCCAGCTTTCTACAAAATTTATGTATCAGGGCTAGGATCCAAAATTATTTAGCCAATAAAATTTAATCTTAAATAGCGTCAAAAAACCTTCAATTTTCACGCCATTTTTAAAAAGCAGCAAGTATTGTTTTGAGCGCAAAGATATAATGATAATTAAAATGTTTGTTTTCATGGATTCTTTTCAGTAAATCATATTTACGCTGACTTTTAATTAAGCGATTTCATCAGTCCTGTTTACTCTGTAGTAAGTTCTCGTTTGGTTAATTAACATAAACGACATCAGGTTCTGTGCATTTTTTCTTTTCCTTTTTTCCGGTCATTTCATCCTTTCCGGTATTTAGTGTATGTATTTACTGGCCGGGACGCCCGGGATCCGGGATCGTATAAGATAACAGAGGAAAAATCTAATAAACTATATTTGTGTTGATTATTGTCGTAATGAAAGGCCATTAAACGTTAAGTTTTTTTTATTGTATGTAATGAAAGTTAAATTGATTTAACTTAGGATATAGATATATTTAGAGCTATTTATTAACAAAATCACAATACTTATAATTATATGCCTAATTAATTGGAAAAATCAAAGACTATATTCTTGAATTGGTCAAATCCCGGGATCCCTATATGGTTTAATACGATCCCAGCTTTTCTGAAAACAATATTCTTGAACTGTCCAATTCCTGGGATCTCTTTATTTTTTAATGTGATCCCGGCTTTTCTGAAAACTATATTCTTGAACTGGTCAATTTCCGGGATCCTATTTTTTTTAATAGGATCCCGGCTTTTCTGGCTGAATTGATTGACAACTTGTGTTTACTTAAGGACTTGTATCTGTCACTTATTCCAATACTTAATAACATATTACAACTTAACTTCGTATAAAGAGACATTTTTATGAATTCTACTTATCTATTTTTTTATGGTCAAGGTCAACAGGCCATATACTAGTAGTAAATGTGCATAGACATAGGGATTTCATTCTATCTGTTTACATGCATCTTCATATATACTCCTATTCCTCTTTGTTAAACTGAGAGAACTGGCTTCCTTAACTTTATATGACTTTGTCACTTTTATTTTGATGTTCGCTGAAGTCTTTTCAGCTAACAGAACTGTCATTTTTACATTTAAACACGCCCCTGGGAAGAAATTACGAAGCGAGTCGCTACTAACTTTTTTAAAAGCTAACCTTGTAGTTACCTTTTATGTCAATAAAAACCATGCCTTGTTTAATTTTATTGATGACGTTTCTTTCCTGTCAAAATGAATCTGAAAACTTGGTATTCTATATCTTTCAATATATTATTTGCCTCTCATCGTGAAATTTTAATTTTACGAATATGAAGTTTTCCAATTACATTAGCTTAAAATCGTGAAAATCTTTCTAAACAAAAGTCAAATATGAAATATATAAAAAATCTTAAGATTTATCAGCATGAGAAATTTTATAAGACAACGAAAATGAAAATCCAGACAAAGTTACAATAATGTTTTATGACCTTTATACATAATAAATTATCATCTATTCATGGATTTTGTATGCATAAGAAAGATTAAATAGGTAAAGGTAGCCAAGAACTACAAACATCTCAAATTCATGTTTCCACTTCATCAGTTTACTATCTGATGAAATTTAAATGTTTCAAAATTGACAGTTTGATAGAAAATGAGTTTGAAATGTAGAGAAAAAACATATTTGCAATAACGACTTCAGTTACTGTAAACCAGTGCGTAACAACACATTTATTACAAATAATAGTCTATACAATTGTTGTTGTTACAATTGTATTACACAGAGGATATTTGTTTGTTTGTGTGTAAGATGAAATTTTATTTCATCGAGTGGGCCTTAAAAATAGTATTCTCACGAGTGGCGTAGCCACGAGTGAGAATATTGTTTTTAACGTTCAAAGGTTTAATATAAAAACAAACAATTCTAGAAGGAGAAAAAGTCCAACCATCTACCATATTTCCGTTACTTACTGCTACCTGGCTCTGTGAAATGTAAGCGGCCGCCATTTTTAGAAGTTGTGTATTTCACTGGAGGAAAATAATTGTTTTTGATTAAGAGAGATATCATTTGGATTTGTTAGTCATACACCTTTCTAAAAGAAAGAAAACTTATTTGAGAATTGTAACAAACAATAAATTAGTGTTGACAGATGTGTAAACATTATAAAACCGGCTAGAAAATTGGAAAACTTGGAAGCCTTACGAACGCTGGGTTGTTTACTCATTCTTCGGGCTGATGGCTGTCATTGCTTTCAAGTTTTCATAAAGCATACGACAGTAATTGCTCGTTGGATATTTAAATATGCCAAAATGTCATCAAGAGCAGTTTGCATGTGGAAAGAATGTATTTTTCAGACTGTTAAAATGAAACAAAAATAAAAATAAATAAAAACACGATATTTGGTGATTGGTTATTTGAATGAATAGAAGTAAGTTTTCTTCTTTTTATTACTTTTGACATTTAAGTTATTTATCAATTTCAGCTTTGCTTTTCTTTAAACAGCCTGACATTGTCAGAATTGTCAGTAAAAGTAAAATTGAGGTACCACATGGGGTAATCTTAAAAAAGTAGTTTTGTCATTGAAAAGTGTGAAATTATATTTTGATAAATTCACTGTGAAATTATCAAATATAATTTTCACGGATAAAAATCAGTAAACGACTGAAAAGCATAAAATAAAATGTTATATAGTGAAACCATATATTCCTTTCATTTAAGATAATGTCGAAAGGGGCTCAGATCCCACGAATGAAATGAGATCACAATAAATTGTAGCTAATTGCTAACTTAGTTTTATTAAATCAGTTCATGTGATGTAACAAAAAGCAACATATTTCTAACGCACATATAGCGATATTCAATCTTTAAGACTAAAAAAAATTTGAATCAATGACCGACCCGAAGATTCAGAATAATGTAAAATTGAGAGAAAACGGAATCCCTAAAAACGCACGAAACGACAAATCAACACTGTTGCAGACTTGGTTTCATTGAGTCTGTTAATGGACGATACTAGTAAGTGCAAGTTACCGTAAACACCCCTAGCACCGGCTTAAGCAGAATTCAAAATTTACAATGAACTGGTAAAATTTTGAAACATCCGCTAATGATAAAACTTCTAAGATTAAGAAGTCTTCAAATGAACTACAAGAATCGATTCACACACGCCTAATCGCTTAATATGTCATACCGTTACGGAAATAGACGTCGGTTACATTTGCCTTTTATTGTAACAAGACGCACACGCACACGCACGCACCCACACACACACACACACACACATTGAATTACGATATAATAAGACTTCTCTGTCAATAATTATAGAATGTCGACGTCTGCGTGCAGTTCTGTTTGAAAACAATTTTTTTATATCAATAAAAAAATTTGATACAAATTATACTCGGTACGTCATAAAAGTACATTTTTATCAAAATATTAGTATATTCACTTCGTTGCTTTGGAGAGCATGTGTTGATTTTGGCAGCCGTTCGGAAAGATCAAAAGCCACACAACATGGTTCAAATACTGAGTATGTTTCATAATTGTTGTATAATTCTCTTCATTTTAGCCGCATCAAATCTAAACGCTGGGTCAGACCGTTCTTTTATCTGTAAAGTCTTGTATTAATATTGATATTCCACAATATACAGCAAGTTCACATTCTGTAAAACAAAACGAAACCACATTGGCGACAAGATGAAAAGTAAATAAATATGTTTCTTTTTTTATTAGTTTCTATGTCAACATCAGGTTTAAATTTAGCATTATCAGGCTGTCAGGGTATCTTTTCCGACTTGCATGCAGACCCCTACGATCTTGTGAAAGAAGCATTGGAATAAATATAAGTTTTTTTTTCGAAATCTTAAGTTTCATTTTAAATATAAAAAATACGTGAAATGAGAATTGATCTTGATCGTTCATAACGTACATAATTACTAACACGAAATTAGCTTTTCTTACGCACAAAATGGTTATCTCCATTTGTAGTAATAGTTTATGAACCTGATGCAACACTCACCACTATTTGTAAAATTTAATTCTATTTGTTCATACGTATTTTTATCCAGATATTGTATGTTTACAATGCAGTTGTCGCAGATAAACATAAGTCTTCAGGTATCTCAGTGATATGGTTTTCTGCATGATTGGTCTTAAATTTAAATAGGTATGCTTTCAGATTGTTGACAATTCTTCAAAAATGATGCTATTGTACAATTGTAGTCATTAAAGATTAAATTATTATACACTTATTGACTAGTGCGCCACTGAATATGATGTGATATTCACCAGCAGATGCCAATATGATTTTCTGCCTGTTAATAACACCATTCAATGGCACGCTAGTCAATAATTGTTTTATTATATGAATAGGCTATAAGAATTTTAAATCAAAGCACAGAAGGCGCTGAATTTGTTTGGGTCTCAGAATGTCAGAAAGGTGAAGGTTGTGAGATTATAAAACAATTTGTTTTTGTATAGTGCCACCAATGCTTTCCAGCGTTTTAATTGTAGTAGAATGGCTATAAGACTAATTGCAACACTGATATTCGATCCAATGTTTATTTGACTTAAACAATTTGAAAAAAATGAGTTGCCTTAACTGGGATTTGAACTCCAGACCTCTCGCTTCCTAAGCGAGCGCGCAAACCCCTCGGCCACGGTGAATTTATATGTTAATGGCCTGAAGAAAACCATATTATTCTAGTTAGGGTTTGTAACGACGCTAACTGTTGTTTAACACTTGTGTAAATAATCATGGCGCTTACTATAAGCATGTATATCTATAAAGAATAAAACAATATTAGAAATATTCGACCATTCGGGAATTATTTTGCTTGAAAATTAATCCGCCTGTCATGTTACCATATTTACGCAGTGATCTCCCCTAAATTTTTCGGCCTAAGTGTTACATATAAAGGGAAGTAACCGCTTCAAAAAAGCGGACTACTTTCGGCACTTGCAATTAACAGCATTACAGTCTGAAATTTCGCTACCATTATTTGTTTGGTCTGACGACCCAAACAAATAAAAATCAAAGCGGGTACAACTTTTGCCTGTTTCGGTGAAGCGCGGTAAGAAAGACGCACGTGCAAAGCGTGCAGCAACTACGCGAACGCTACACATACAAAAGATTTTCAAGTTTATACTCATAATTGCGGTGTAACTTTTAAATATAATTGTAAAGTAATGATTTTTTAATCGAGAAATACACCTTAAAAACAAAATACAAAAATTATATTTAATAAGCACGCGTTATTAACAATCTTCGGTATATTGTCATTAAATATGAATATCAATCTATTTTTAGACTGGGAAAATCCAATATGATACTACACCCAGTGAAAATGATTCTATAAAAAGTTATGATGACTACTGTTTGAACCAATGAGATTGAAGCTATATTTAAATCATATAATAATATGGATTAGTAAAGTTATTCAGTATATATGGTAGTCAGTACTAAAAAATTACTCGTAAAGTAAATAATATCATTCAGAAAAGATACAAAACAATGTAAACATTTTGTACTTCATTTCTTTTAATATGATATTGATTCCTACTAGTTTCATTATTTGAAACATCGTTTGGCCAATTTAAGAATTAAATGGCTGCCAATTAGAAAACAAGATTGCATTTGAGAAAAATGCTATGCCACCGCATTAATACAACTCTAAATAGTAGTGTAGGAACATATTTTTTTTGTTTCTATACAATTGAAGATTGTCATAATGCATATCTAATTCTTATTATCAGATTAGTGGTTAAATCTATTGTTAACTCAATAAAAGATCAGAGTAGGAATATATCAATGCACTTGAGTCTAGTGAATTTGGTGGTGAAGGTCATATTTCACACAGCCTAAAATTTCATGACTGCATCAAAGGACAACATGTAATACACTTTGTCAAAATCTAGGTCAGCTGATATCAAAGTTCACTGTTAATTTTGACACTAGAGGCAAAATTTGAACAACTTTGGTAGAGTACCTATAGATGATATCATTTAACAAATATTAAAGCTCTAAGCCTTGTACCTTCACACAATAAGATTTTTTTTTATTTTTTACTATATGTATATTATTGAAAATCAATGACCCCGGGGCGGGGGCAATTTTGACCCCAGGGCTATCATTTGAACATTCTTGCTAGAGGTTCACTTCACAATGTTTCATGCAAAGTATCTAACCTCTAGCAATTGTCAATTGCTAGAAGAATTTTTTTTAAAGTTTTTACTATAAGTTTTTACTATGTAAATATGAGGAAAATCAATGACCCCCGGGGTCGGGCCGATTTTGACCCCAGGGCTATAATTTGAACAATCTGGGTAGAGGTCTATCAGATAATGCCTTATGCAAAATATCCAAGCTCTAGGCCTTTTGGGTCTTTACAAGAAGGTATTTTAAATTTTTACTATATGTACATATAGTGAAAATCAATGACCCCCGGGGCAGGGCTAATTTTGACCCAATGGTTATAATTTGAACAATATTGGTAAAGGTCTACCAGACAATGCCTTATGCAAAATATCTAAGCTCTAGGCCTATGGGTCTTTACAAAAAGGTATTTTAAGTTTTTACTATATGTACATATAGTGAAAATCAATGACCCCCGGGGCTGGGCAGATTTTGACCCCAGGGCTATAATTTGAACAATCTTGGTAGAGGTCTACCAGACAATGCCTTATGCAAAATATCTAAGCTCTAGGCCTTTTGGGTCTTTACAAGAAGATTTTTTAAATTTATTCTTATAATTCCTTTTGGTTGCCATGGCAACCAGTTTTCTGCATGGAATTAAATTCTTTGAACAACTTTGGAAGCCCTTCACCCAAGGATCAATCCTGCCAAGTTTGGTTGAAATTGGACAACTGGTTTTTCACAAGAAGATTTTTTAAGTTCACTATATAATCTATATAACACACACACACACAAACAAACGAACAAACAAACACACACACACACACACACACACAGGTGAATCGCTATATGCCACCGCATCGCAGATGCTGCGGTGGCATAAAAATAATATAATGTTTAAAATGAAATTCTATTTAAATTTCCCAAGTGGAATAGCTATATTTCTTTGATAGATAAATGCTAGAGCTACAAGTATAAATATTATATACATCAAGACTTACAATTATACATATTCAAATTGAGTTGGAAAAGAAGAGACAAACACATGTGGTATAAATTAATTTCAATTCAATAAAGAAACAAACGCGTGTGATATAAATTAATTTCAGTTAAGTAAAGGTAAGGGCAAGGAATGTTTCTAATCATAGGAAAACCTAAACAAAATTATTTCACCCATTAAATATTTTGTCATAAATTTGGCATCGTTTTCTCGGAGCAAGCTGAGTAAGACCTTGAAATCATCAGTATATTTGCTTAAACATATTATATAAAAGTTTAAAAACTAACCTATTACAGACCAATGGGGTGGTCTCGAAAGAATATTATGAATTATTACTATAATTTGATACATTTGCATGAAATGTAAAATTTTATTTACTGAAATCTTTTAAATTTGCGTTTTGTTATAAAAACATAAAAATAATTTGGATTTTTTTCTAGCAAAAGTTATGTGTAAATAATTTAACAAGAGCACCGCTAGGCGGAGCATTATATGCCAAAAAGTGATTTTTTTATAGTAAAGATGAAACATTTGTAAGACATTGGAATTAAATAAAGTATTACCTCCTTCAAATAACAATCCTCCTTTGAAGTTTCAATATTGTGGTCCAAATAGAACTTAAGTTATGCCCCAGAAACTGTTTTCAATTCTAAGGTAATAGTGACCTTGACCTTGTGACCCCAAAATCAATAGGGGTCTTCTACCCAATATGGACAATCATCCTATGAAGTTTGAATATTGTGGGCTAAATGGAACTTAAGTTATGCTCAAGAAACTGTTTTCAATTTCTAAGTAATAGTGACCTTGACCTTTGACCTTGTGACCCCAAAATCAATAGGGGTCTTCTACCCAATATGGACAATCATCCTATGAAGTTTGAACACTGTGGGCCAAATAGAACTTAAGTTATGCTCCGGAAACTGTTTTTAGTTTTAAGTTAATAGTGGCCTTGACCTTTGACCTTGTGACCCCAAAATCAATAGGGGTCTTCTACCCAATATGAACAATCATCCTATGAAGTTTGAACACTGTGGGCCAAATGGAACTTAAGTTATGCTCCGGAAATTGTTTTCAGTTTTAAGGTCATAGTGGCCTTGACCTTTGACCTTGTGACCCCAAAATCAATAGGGGTCTTCTACCCAATATGGACAATCATCCTATGAAGTTTGAACACTGTGGGCCAAATGGAACTTAAGTTATGCCCCGGAAACTGTTTTCAGTTTTAAGGTCATAGTGACCTTGACCTTTGACCTTGTGACCCCAAAATCAATAGGGGTCTTTTACCCAATATGGACAATCATCCTATGAAGATTGAAAACTGTAGGCCAAATGGAACTTAAGTTATGCTCCGGAAACTGTTTTCACATAGTGACTTTGACCTTTGAGCTTATGACCCGAAAATCGATAGGGGTCTTTTACCCAATATGGACAATCATCCTATGAAGTTTGAATATTGTTGGCCAAATGGAACTTAAGTTATGCTCCGGAAACCAAATTGCTAACGGACGGACGGACGGACAGACGGACGGACATTCTAACAGGAGAGTCATTATGGGGCTACTCTATTGTTCTCTCTATTGTTCTTTTTAGCCACACAAAAGAAAATAGCCACATAAAAGCATTACGGAATGAATGACATCAAAGAGAAAGAACAGTTACCTATTGTCCCTCTAGCCACATAATTACTCTCCTGTGAGTGCGTATGGACACACGCCACGGGCATATAAAAATGTATCGTTTGAAAATTAAACTTAAAAAATCAATGTTAAGTTTATTCGGATGAGGAATAATTGAATCATAAATGAAAAATATGGAACAAAAGTAAACAGAAATGATATTTACAGTAATGTGTAAAAAAAAATTCGAATCTTCTTTCCTGCTGGAATATAGATTAGACAATGTTTCGAAGAAAAAAGATGGCAGATCAACCAGAAAAATATCTTCAAATAACAGAATTCTTTTTGGCACAGATATTGTGGTTGAGAAGTATTAGATAAGACATAATTAGACTGACATAGAAAAAAAACTACAGCTCTTACAGATGAATAGAATGACTGAACATTTTTTCATAACATTTGTTATTATTTACTTACAACTCTAACGTATTTCTTGCCTACACTGCTCTGATTTCTCTAGTTCAAACATCAGATTGTTAATATGTAAACAAACATTTATAACTGAAATCTTCAAAGCTGGAAAAAGTCAGTTCTATCAGCCTTAACCATTCTGCAGCCCCATTAATCGCCCACCATTAGTGCAATAATATCCGAATCAAAAAAGGCTTATGAGCAATTAACAAGAAAATATCAGGGTAAACAATATCAGTTGTTCCAATAAAATAACTTTGAAGCTAGATAAAACAAGCCCTAAAATAAACAACATAAGTGTTAGCAATAATCATTACTTGTAACGACAAGGATCTAACACCATTTTGTCTCTGTTTCAAGCAATTCAGGAAATTGTCTATAAACAATGGAGCCTATTACAGATATATGGATTGACAAAATGCCACTTTCATGTCTGTAAATCGAATTCTCTTACATGCCAAAAAGTGTTTACTCTTCACATTCCCTTCAGTTTCTTCTCATTCAAAGAAACAGAAATAGAATAAACATAATTTTAGAGATTTAGCATAAATATTGAATACATAAATATACAGATAAAAACAGTGAAATTTGTCCTATTTTCAAAGATATCAACACACAAGAAAATACATAAAACACATACATAAATAAAATATAACCTTTAGGCCTATGTATTTTGCAGAAGTTCTGGGGTATCATATTTTATATCACTGGTACACTGATCCTTCATTGCTTATTATATACTGTGTTTGGTTAAATTAATATAATGTTAGACACTATATCAAAACCATGTAGAACATGTACCGGTTTAGTAAAAACACTTTACTTAAAGATGTCTACTGAAAGTAAAATCTTTGTCAAGTCTGCACACAGCATATTTATTCAACATTGTAACATACCTGTATTAATGAAACTTGAGTTGAACATATTCTACGAGTGCTGAGATTTTTAATCTCTGCCCAAACAGGTATTGCCTCCTTTACAGCAAAGCCTTTCTTCTCCAATTTTAATGTGGCTGTTACAGTTCCGGAGACGCAGCACCATGACCCGATTGCCTCAAATGTATCATTTTCTACAGGTAACTGATGAAATAAAAAACAAATATACATGACGTATACATATATATAATATATACTGAGAATTTTTCAAATTATCTACATAATGTCTTTTACTATAACATATGTTTTCATGATTAATTGTCAACAAGGTATTGCAGGCAAATGATGACATTCATCATTTTAATTATTTTCGCAACAAAATTATGTTCGCAAAATATGACTGATGTGACCGATGCTTTATAATTGTAATTAACATTATAAAAAATCAGACAATTTCTAAAGTTGCCAGAATGGCATTGAAATATCGATTTGATGTAAGTAACCTTTCAGTATTAGAAGGCGGTGTTGAAAAAGCAAAAATAGTCTAAACAGTTAAAATTGAAATTCTTGAAAACAACAAAAAAAATGTTTTAATTATTCATTGGATTTTATTTTGCTGATTATCTTAATTACAAAACACAAGAAAATAAAGTTTCCAATGAATATTAATGTCTTTTTTAATTAAAAAGATTGAATTTAATTTTAAAACTGATGACAATTTCCTTGAAATGTTGTTTAGCTTTCAGCTTAGAGATAGTCAATCCATCCGTTTTATGAGTATGGAAGCCTAATAATATGGTTTAAAGAGCATTATCTAAAATTATTTAGGATAAAATGACATGCATTACAGCAGTAATCGTCATCAATTCTGCAAACATATTGCATATTTACATAAACCAACCCAACAAGACATGTTTTAATTATCTGTTTGTTCTAAATTGTCATGGAATTAAAACTAATTCTAACAACTCAGCAAATAAATGTTCTATTGACATGAAACAAAATACGGTAAATTGTAAATAAACAAGCAAATTCGTTGAATTTATATCCCCCGCCGAGTACTGGTTATTGTTAACACAACAACTGAAGACATAAGCCTTTATTTATATATTAATCATGGCATAAACAGTAATATTCTTTGAACTTGATAAATATTCAGGGGAATAACAGAGCCATAACTTTGTGTTAAATAGTAAAATCTGGAAATGCCAATGAGATGTATGCATACTACATAACTAATCAAGGGTCATAAATCTGAGTTATAAGTATCTGACTGGAACAAGGCGACTATATGCACATCTCCTCTTAGTATCCCATAAAGTTTCATTGAATTCCAGCCAGTAGTAGCAGAGAAGTCGCGAGGAAACAAATGTTTTTCTATATGGGTACTGCATAACTAATCAAGGGCCATAACTCTGAGTTAAAGTGTCTGACCGGAACAAGCCGACGATATGCGGATCTCCTCTTGGTACTGAAGGTTCCCATAAAGTTTCGTTGAATTCCAGCCAGTAGTTGCAGAGAAGTAGCGCGGAAACGATTTTTACTCCATATGCATACTGCATAACTAATCAAGGGCCATAACTCTAAGTTAAAGTGTCTGACCGGAACAAGCCGACGATATGCGCATCTCCTCTTGGTATTGAAGGTTCCCATAAAGCTTCGTTGAATTCCAGACAGTAGTTGCAGAGAAGTAGTGCGGAACGATTTTTACTCTATATGCATACTACATAACTCATCAAGGGCCATAATTCTGAGTTAAAGGGTCTGACGGGAACAAGACGACGATATGCGCCTCTCCTCTTGATATTGATGATTCCCATAAAGTTTCATTGAATTCCAGCCAGTAGTTGCAGAGAACTACTCCGGAAACGATTTTTACTCCATATGCATATTGCATAACTAATCAAGGGCCATAAATCTGAGTTAAAGTGTCTGACCGGAACAAGCCGACGAAATGCGCATCTCCTCTTGGTATTGAAGGTTCCCATAAAGTTTCGTTGAATTTCAGCCAGTAGTTGCAGAGAAGTAGTGCGGAAATGATTTTTACTCTATATGCATACTACAAAACTCATCAAGGGCCATAACTCTGAGTTAAAGGGTCTGACTGGAACAAGCCGATGATATGCGCATCTCCTCTTGATATTGATGATTCCCATTAAGTTTCGTTGAATTCCAACCAGTAGTTGCAGAGAACTACTCCGGAAACGATTTTTACTCCATATGCATATTGCATAACTAATCAAGGGCCATAACTCTGAGTTAAAGTGTCTGACCGGAACAAGCCGACGATATGCGCATCTCCTCTTGGTATTGAAGGTTCTCATAAGTTTTGTTGAATTTCAGCCAGTTGTTGCAGAGAAGTAGCGCAAAACGATTTTCACTCCATATGCATACTGCATAACTAATCAAGGGCCATAACTCTGAGTTAAAGTGTCTGACCGAAACAAGCCGACGATATGCGCATCTCCTCTTGGTATGGATGATTCCCATGAAGTTTCGTTGAATTCCAGCCAGTAGTTGCAGAGAACTACTCCGGAAACGATTTTTACTCTATATGCATACTACATAACTTATCAAGGGCCATAACTCTGAGTTAAAGGGTCGGACCGGAACAAGCCGACGATATGCGCATCTCCTCTTGATATTGATGATTCCCATAAAGTTTCGTTGAATCCCAGCCAGTAGTTGCAGAGAACTACTTCGGAAACGAAATTCGGACGGACGGATGGACGGACGGACGGACAACGTCAAAACTATATCCCCCTCCCGATTCCATCGGCGGGGGATAAAAAGCATGTCCTTACAGAGGCATCAGGTTCCTTGTTTAAATCTAAATTTGAAATGACAGCAAATTTACTGGTACGTTCATGATGAGGCCCTCCTGGGGTTGTTATTGTCATGCGTACATAGTAACGTAATCGTCCATGTTTACCCTTGAAAGACGATGGTAATTTAGGGGGTAGGGTGAACTCGAAGGGGAAATAATGAGAACCAGAGTGAAGGAGATCATCATTACTGTCCTTGTCTCCTGAAATTTCATTAAACAAAATGCTAAGTTATAAGTAACTTACATGAAACTTTTAGGTCATTTACGTGAAATATTTGTTATACTTATTAGCATGTTATTAAACAACATGACATTAACATTTACCTTTATTTATCTAGTAAACTAAATAAAGCTTCCAATGTTTGTTAACTAATATTATCAATTAACATTCATTTATTGGCATTTAAATATAAAACTAATCTTCTTCAGGCTATAACAGCTAAAACAAACATGTTCCTGTTGCATAAACATACAATAAATCTATCATTAGTTACAAGAATTGAAAACAAACACAAGGTTGTACGTAAACTTATTATTGGCTACAATAACAGAAAACAAAATCATAGTTGTCTCCATAACATCTTTAAACAATATTCAAACATCAACAAATACACACAAAGATTGCTGTTGTAAAATCTTAATAAAGCGTGATCCTCAGAAACATTAATCACAACAAAATTTCATAAAAGTTATAACCCTTGACTTAACTCAACTTACCCTTAATTGGCAGTACTGTAGTATAATTGAACACTTCTTCATCAGATGCCTGAATATCACTAGAGGTCATCCATTCTACCTTAGCCTCACCAATAGCTTCTAAACACACACCTAAAAGATTAAACCAACATTTAACTTCATATCTCAGTACAGTAGACATGTTTACTGTTAAATTAGGTTTGTATTCATACCAATTGTGGATATTATGATATGTTTGGTTTAATGCCTGGTCAAGACATTTGATAGCAAGTAATATAGAAATACAGAATCCCTAAAGAACGCCCAAAATGGCAAAATTAAAAATGTTGCAGACTCGGTTTTATTGAGCCTGTTCATGGAGGGTAGTGGTCACCGTCCATGCCCCTTAGCACCAGATAAACTCCACCTTACTCATTTCTTTAACATTGCCTCCCATCATAGGGAAAACTAAAGCAAATATTTGTTCTCAACCATGATGTGTCCAACTGTATACATTTATGATGACCAAGAGAGTATGAGCATGTAGTATTAAATGAAGACAATTTTCCATCATATATCATTTTACAGTTAAAATTGCTATGTTGAAATTTCATAATGATAATTTGTGATTTTTGCACTATCAGTGTATGTGTATGTCTGCAAATAGAAACCCTCATAACTGAATCACAAAGAACAAACAGGAACAAATCTAGGTGACAGATGATGGCATATTTTTAACCAAATAGTCAAGATATCAAAAGATTTCTCTAACTTAACGCTGTTTCTCTGAAAAATTATATCTCCAGGGAAGTAGTGCACTATATTTGGTGTGGCTTTCAGAATTATTTTGGAGACTGTAACCGAATTATGTCTAAATTCAATGTGATATAATTCAATTATATTCAATTTATTTTCCCTTGTCTGGGTCTTCTCAAATAGAAATATGTTTTTTCTTGAAAGTTGAAGATGACTCAATTTAATTTTGCTTCTTTAGATAAATCATTATCTATGAGGATCATAATCAAACATTTATTTTCTTTAAGGCTATCCAGCTAGCTTACGGAACGTCGGTGGTTCTACTCAGGTGCCCGTTTGTGCCTGAAATTATGCACGGAAGGGCACCTGAGGTCTACCTCCACCAGTAAAGCTGGAACATCGCCATATGATCTATACTGTGAGTGTGTCCGTGTGATGTAATGGTAAAACCCGATCAAACAAACAAAATTTTCTTTCAGTTTTTTGTAACTAAGTCAAATACAGACTTAACAAATTTTCATTTGTAAACCCTTTATCTTGCTTGGTTTTTTTGTTTTGTTTTTTTCACGCAATGCACATCATAAGAATTAACACTCATTTTTGCAGCCTTTTATTATGTATTAAAATATCAATATGATGTCTTAATATAAACCAAACAATGCATTAACAACAAGAGCACTGCAAAGGCTGGGCAATATATGTCCAAATGTAAATTTGATTGAGCAATCAAAATTAATTTTTCAATAAGGGTAGAGACCCAATCAAGAAACTTGTCTGAAGAATGTTTCATTACCTTAATTATTCTTATGATACGTATAACAAAATGGATAAATGCCATCTTTTTGCAAGCCAACATAAATCATCATTGTTTTTTTTTATACAAATTACATTGTTCATTACAACCTCCATAGAGCAATACACAATAATAACAATTGTTCACAAAGAAAGCAAAGAAAGAATCCACTACACATTAAACTCAACCTCTCATTAGTAACAAATTATATATTTGTTCGGATTATGAATGTCAAAAACAACAAACTGTAAATTTCATGAGGCACATTTTTAAAAAATGCATTTGCTCTTTGATGGCACATTATGCCAAAGTTACAAATAAATTCTTATTTCTTGAAAAGGGAAATCTCGAGTTTCATAACTTTTAAATTATGTTTTAAGGCATGTACAATGATTTATTATTTGTCACAAACGTATCAAAAAGTAAAAGGTAGTATTTAAACTTCCATACAACATACTAAATCACTATAAGTGTTCTAATTGCCAAATGCCAATGAGTTACTTTTTGAAGGCAACTTATAAGTACACCCCAAATAAAGCTTCTGAAAAATAAAATCAAAAGCACTTCTGGCGTATAATAGACCTAAGTAGCATACACTATGCCAATTGATTATCTGATAAATGTACAAAAGTGAATTTAACTGATAGTGATAAATGTTTATCTATATTATCAGATTACCAGTACAGAAAGGCTTCATTTGAAACAAGCAAATACAACAAAAAGAATGGAATCAGCACTACATATAGATCATACTTACACCTTAAGTTCTACTTTATAACACTTATTTAAGCTGGTACCATGATTACAACACAACATTATGTGAACAAAGCTTTAAAATGAATTAGTAGGCTACAGCAAGGCTTCTGTAACTTAATTGCTTAAGAATTTGACAATACCAGGCTGTTTCTAATGTGTTTGACATCCTGTTACATCTAATATTGTTTATACTATGTCTGATATAAGAGCAATATTAGATTGTCCAAGGAAATATCTGAAAGCAATACATAGCTTAGAACATAAACCTGGTGTCTGTATCACCGGAGATGTAACATTTTCATAGTATTCTTTCAATTTCAAAGTCTTGAAATATATCATAGATTTCAATAAATTTATTTAAAATACTGTCTATTAAAAGTGTTACCAGATAGTCCTAATTTAACATGTTAACTATGTATAATTACTCTAAAATGGTAGACATTTTTTAATGATGATGATGATGTTAATGATGTCCTTCTTCATTACCAATTAGTGTATTCTTTAAATGCTAGAGGTGACACAGTCATGTCCTGTATCATTCAAGTACATTGTCAGGCCATGAGTTGGCACATACACCAGACTACACACTCAGTTGACTACACAATTGTTGCATTTTGATACAGAAATCCATGAATAAACTATACACAATTCAAAGCAGGATATGTCCTCTACAGACATTTCAGCAAAGTATAGCATTCAGTTTAAACATTACCTTATTCATCAGCAGTTTAACTTTGAGCAAGTGTGTAATTGCAAGCAACCAAAAACCAATTACCTAATACAATAAAATCAGGCTAGTAATTAGTGTTCCTGAGCAAATGAGTATGCTCTAAAGCAAAACTAGCAATTAACTGAGTACTAAACTTCCTGGGAAGTTGATGAAATTTACAACTAAACACCTTCTTACACAAGAAGCCCAATGAATTTCATGGTTATTTGAGAGAGGGAAAAAAAACTTAACAGTTTCTTAAAATGCAATTTGCCAGGGTCAGAAAGTACATGTAAGCTTAATAATTCAGAGCACTTTTACTTCAAACTAATTTTCTTCAGTTGTGTCAAATATGGGAGAAACAAACACTGGCTTTAAGTTATTCAGACTTAAGTCTTCAAATATCTATCATTATTTAGCAGGTCTCTACAATGAAGAATTAACACTTAAATACTACTTCACGTAAAAAGTATATAGTGTCAGGGTTCATTTTGTAGGCTGAAATTAAAGATAGGCGCTCGTGTACATCAAAAAATCAAACAGATCTCACAGACATTCTAAGACTCCTCAAGAGTTGCAAACTTTAATCCACAGCTAATGTTTGCACGCTAAATACTGTTTACTTATTTAGTCTTTTAATTAAGCGCCTAATAAATAATTCTCATAACACGCTCAAATAAGGAAAATTGCTAAATGCCAGGCTATGACTAGTAGAAATCATCAGTAAAGTCTTTATATAGTCTTTGTGTCCTTAATCACTACCTTAAAAATTGATAATCCAATCAGCTAAAATCCGTTAGCTATTAATGTAGCTAAAATTAAAGTAAAATTAGAAAATACTTCATGGTCTTATTTGATGTTTTTATGTTGTTAAAAAATGACATTAATTTATGCCCATCCAACAAGTAATATAAAAATAGCTTGACATTTGGCCATACTGAGTTCAATTTATATTTCACAATGAAAAATTAATCAATAATCCAAGTGACCTTCAAGAATTCCTATAAATATGGTTCAAAATGTATCGGCAATGCTCCATTCTTAAAAAGAGTCTTTTTTAGTGTTAAGTTTTATATTGTATCACACACATTTTTCATATCTATATTTAATATATCCATTACATAATACATACAAATAGCTATTTTTTCTGTCATATTTTAATGTAGATATAAGGAATCATAATGTCAATTTTTTTGGTGTGAAAAATTCTACTTAATTTTGGATTTCATCTTAAATGAGTGAAAATAGGAATTGTTTTCATTTCATCTTGGGATAATAAGGAACAGTTTTATAATAAACAGCAAAAGGTTGATAAGTTTGTTGCTAATATATTGCATGGTATTTTGCTAAGCAACCTTTCAGACGCAAACTTTAGTTTATTTATAGTTATTTAATCTTGGGGATATTTTCAATTATTAAGTAAAAAACCAACCATGGAAAACACTAACCGGGTATATATATCTATGTAAACCTAGCACATATATTCTTTTAAGAACTATCAATATAATTATAGGCTTTCAGACAATTAAGTCTAAATGGCACATTCAAGATCTTGATCAAAAATAAAAATTAATTATACCCACTGAAATATTGCAAATTAAGCATTGTATCTGAAAATATTCCCCTAGTTTTAAGAATAAAGGCTTTAAACATAAAAATAGAACTGAAAATTGGATATCTACGTCATTGAATTCAATACAGCAGCAATTTCTAGACAATTAATGTTTTAAAGTGAATTTCAAATTATTAGTCCGGAGTTAATTTCTCTTGGGGCTTTAGGATTCTATATAAAGCCTTGCTTAAATTCTGACACGGACATCTTGAATGGATAATGATAAATATTCAAAGTGTGGGAATGGGAAAATAATGAAAAAGAGAGCATTGCCAAAAACTACATGTGCCATTACAAATTCAAGTCACAAAACTGGCAATATTAGTGACTTCTGAACAAATATCACTACATTAACCATAATTATACAGACCTTAGTGAATTTCAAACAATAACTCAAATATGACATATGCCAAGTTGATACTCATCTTAACTTGATATCATACATTGAGACAATTTGAATTTATATATTGACATAACTTGACATTAACTTGACATATTGACATTAACATAACATTGAGATAACTTAACATCATATATTGAGATAATTTGATATCATATATTGAGATAATTTGAGATAATTTGATATCATATATTGAGATTATTTGACTTCATATTTTGATGTAACCTTACTTCATATTTTGAAATAACTTGACATCATATATTGAGATAATTTTACTTCAAAGTTTGAGATAACTTCATATCATATATTGAAATAACTTGACATCATAATTATATTGGTATAATTTGACTTCATATTTTGAGATAATCTGACACCATGTATTGAATTAACTCTACGTTATATATTGATAATTTAACTTCATATTCAGAGATTACTTGATATCATATATTGAGATAACCTGACATCATATATTGAGATAACTTGACATTATATATTGAGATAACTTGACATTATATATTGAGATAACTTGACATCATATGTTGAAATAACTTGAAATTACTTGACATCATATATAGAATTGACTTGACATAATTTATTGAACTTGACATCATGTATTGAGATAACTTGACATCATATATTGAAATAAATTGACATTATATATTGAGATAACTTGACATCATGTATTGAGATAACTTGACATCATATATTGAGATAACATGACATTATATATTGAGATAACTTGACATCATATATTGAAATAACTTTAGATAACTTGACATCATATATTGCGATAAATTGACATAATTTATTGAGATAACTTGACGTCATAAATTGAGATAACTTGACATCATATATTGAGATAACTTGACATCATGTATTGAGATAACATCACATACTGAGATAAATTGACATCATATATGAGATAACTTGACATGATACATTGAAATAATTTTACTTCATATAATATTGAGATACCTTAACTTCATAATTTTAAGATGATTGGACTTAGTTAACTTGAGTTAGATAATCTCAGTTTTCTGATTCTATATATAAAGGATACAATTATCTACATATAACCTGCAGAACATAAGCAGTATATTTACCAAATTTTAGAGGTCACTAACGAACTGGAAATATATTCAACCACTAGGATCATTTAAAGTAACATGATAGGTCTTAGATTTATATCTTCTGTCACAAGGTAATGAAAGGGCAAATACCAAGTCCATTTAGAACATCTACCCTTAAAGTTTTGCAAATAATAACTACAACTAATGTTTTGGCAACTTGCTGACAGTATCAGCAAGATTTGGAGAAAGTTTGTGTCAAACTTGAAGGAAACAATAGCTCTGTATTGACAGAAATCTCATGAGATTCTCTCTTCTTTAATAATGAAGCACAGCAAGATGGGAAATCACTTCAATTCTCCCAACTTGTAAACAGCAAAAAATGTCTTACTCATGTCAACAGGTACAATAATTCATGTTTTATCACAAAAGAACTAAGAATGGAACACACAGTGATACTCTTCTGGGAAATAAAGATCTTGATAGAAAGGAGGAAATTGAGATCTGGGTAAGCAGCACAAAGTATAGTACAGCTGACTGATATAATACCGGCAAACTCAGAAGTGTCACCCAAAGTTATGAATCTCCCCTTTATTTGTCCATATTTCTGCTAAACTTCTTAAACAGTCTTGCACACCTTCCAATTTTGGACTTGCCTCTTACCAAATTTGGAGATATCATGATGAGAAAATGGTCAGCTCCGTACTTTTTCTCAGTGTTGTTATATTTTTTCCAAACCTTCAGGATCAATGATTTCAACAGTTTTTAGTGGTGAGGATTGAAAACCGTTAAGCCAATGCTTGAGGTCGTTAAAGTTATTTCAATTCACTGTCATGAATGTATTAATTCCAGCCAAGTTGGCAACTGTAAACTATGTGCGTGCGTGCGTGAGTGCGTGTTTTGTTTCCATTGCTCTCTCGAAGTATTTCGTCATTCCAAAATGGTTGCAAGCATTCCATCTTTGAATTAGGTAGTTAGAATCAACCCTAGTACATTTTCAGAAGATATTTCACAACATACACAAAAATAACATTTAAAAATATTAAGTATTTTTAATTTCTTAATTATGTATTTACTATACACTTCACAAAATGGCACTATTAATAGTTAATTGCCAACGTTGAATAAAGATTTAATTTACCTTACTTTATATCTGTATGAGCTAGCAATATTTCACGAAAGAAAAAAATCAGTTTTATAAACTTTTACAACCCTAATATCCGAATTAAAAAAAGCTTCTCAGCAATTAACATGAAAATACTAAAAACATCATTGTCCGTTATTATAATAATTAATAAATTAGTAAATTAAAACAAGAGGGCCATGATGGCCCTGAGGTCGCTCACCTGTATATAGCCCCCCCCCCCGGGCCAATTTTTACCCAAGGGCTTTTATTTGAACAGACTTGGTAGACACCCATAAGAAGATGTTTCATGCTAAACATTTAAGTTCTAGCTCATTGGGTTTTTTAAAAGAAGATTTTTTAAGTTTTTACTATACACATATAGTTAAAAACAATGACACCCCTGGGGCGGGGCCAGTTTTGACCCCCGGGCTTTTATTTGAACAAACTTTGTAGATATTTACTTAAAGATGTTTCATGTATAATATCTAAACTCAAGCTATTTGGGTTTTTTTCAAAGAAGATTTTTAAGTTTTTGCTATACACATATAAGGAAAATCAATGACCCTCGGGGCGGGGCCAGTTTTGACCCCAGGGCTTTTATTTGAACATACTTGGTAGACACCCATTAGAACATGTTTCATGCTAAATATCTTAGCTCTAGCTCTTTGAGTTCTTTAAAAGAAGATTTTTTAAGTTTTTTCTATATGCATATAGGGAAAATCAATGACCCCCTGGGGCGGGGCCAATTTTGACCCCAGGGCTTTTATTTGAACAAACTTGGTAGACACTCATTAGAAGATGTTTCATGCTAAATATCTTAGCTCTAGCTCTTTGGGTTCTTTAAAAGAATATTTTTTAAGTTTTTACTATATGCATATAGGGAAAATCTATGACCCCCTGGGACGGGGCCAGTTTTGACCCCAAGGCTTTTATTTGAACAAACTTGGTAGACATTCACTAGAAGATGTTTCATGCCAAATATCTAAGCTCTAGCTCTTACGGTTCTTTAAAAGAAGATTTTTTAAGTTTTTACTATATGCATATAGGGAAAATCAATGACCCCCGGGGCGGGGCCAATTTTGACCCCAGGGCTTTTATTTGAACAAACTTGGTAGACACTCACTAGAAGATATTTCATGTCAAATATCTTAGCTCTAGCTCTTTGGTTCTTTAAAAGAAGATTTTTTAAGTTTTTTACTATATGCATATAGGAAAATCTATGACCCCCCTAGGGCAGGGCCAATTTTGACCTCAGGGCTTTTATTTGAACAAACTTGGTAGACACTCATTAGAAGATGTTTCATGCTAAATATCTTAGCTCTAGCTCTTTGGGTTCTTTAAAAGAATATTTTTTAAGTTTTTACTATATGCATATAGGGAAAATCAATGACCCCCTGGGGCGGGGCCAATTTTGACACCAGGGCTTTTATTTGAACAAACTTGGTAGACATTCACTAGAATATGTTTCATGCCAAATATCTAAGCTCTAGCTTTTACAGTTCTTTAAAAGGAGATTTTTTAAGTTTTTACTATATGCATATAGGGAAAATCAATGACCCCCCGGGCCGGGGCCAATTTTGACCCCAGGGCTTTTATGTGAACAAACTTGGTAGACACTCACTAGAAGATGTTTCATGCCAAATATCTTAGCTCTAGCTCTTTGGGTTCTTTAAAAGAAGATTTTTTAAGTTTTTACTATATGCATATAGGGAAAATCAATGACCCCCTGGGGCGGGGCCAATTTTGACCCTAGGGCTTTTATTTGAACAAACTTGGTAGACACTCATTAGAAGATGTTTCATGCCAAATATCTAAGCTCTAGCTCTTACGGTTCTTTAAAAGACGATATTCAAAGATTTTTCTTTCGGTTGCCATGGCAACCAGAGTTCTACATGAAATGGAATTCTTTGAACAATCTTGATAGAGCTTCATACAAAGAGTATTCCTGCAAAGTTTCATTAACATTGGCCTTGCGGTATCATAGAAGATGTCCTTAGAATATTTAAAATGTGGACGGACGACAGACGACGGACGCCATTTGGTTGGCCATCCTAAAAGCTCACCTGCACTTTGTGCAAGGTGAGCTAACAAACCATAACTTTTATAAATAAATATTTCTAATAAGGATTTAACACCATGCTGTTTTAAGCAAGTTCAGGAAAGCGTCCGTAAACAATAGAGCATAATTATCACAGATATATGGATTAAGAAAATCCTGCTCTCATGTCTGTAAACCGAATTTTCTGACATGTCAAATTATGTCTTCGAATTAAATCAAAGAAACAGAATAGTACATAGAGGTGCAGTTTATATACTCAACGAAATCAATAGGGGCAGGGATGTATGACCATGTTATACAGTATAATAAGTCTTCCTCACTATGAGCTAAGTCTTTTCCCTCTAGTTTAAGTTCTATTATAACTGTTTCTTCACTATTACCCCTATTACACAGAAGAGAAAAATGCATGTCAAACATTTACCAGTTAATTATATTAGTTTTACATATATCAATATAAAGGACAGACTTTGTAGTGAGCATACCTTATGAATGTGAATATTCTTTTGTTTTATTACATTATTATTGTGAATATTCTTATGAATTACTACTTTATGAATGTGAATATTCATTTGTTTCTTTTGTTTTATTACATTACAATTGTGAATATTCTTTTGTATTACTACTTTATAAATGTGAATATTCTTTTGTTTTACTACATTTTAAATGCGAATATTCCTTTGTGTTACTACATAATAAATGTAAATATTCTTTTCTTTTACTACATTATAAATGTGAATAATCTTTTGTTTTACACTTAAAATGAAGTTCAGTAAAATAACATGTTGCTTACGTTCATTAATAAAGGACACGTGAATATATTTTATCACAAGGATACTTTATTGTTACTTCAGGTACATATAATATAAACATAATTGTATGCAATTTAATATCAACAATAGCATATCAAATTACTAAAAATACAAATGAATACTAAAACACTAGATGATAGAGTACAAATATGTGTTATAACAGTTGATACCAATGAATAAAATGTTCATATATGCAAGACATAAAGTCAGTTTCTTTATCTATAGA
>NW_026864891.1:0-17111 GCF_026571515.1 Ruditapes philippinarum | reverse complement strand
GAAAGTACAGAAAAAAAAAAAATTTTAAAAATAAGACTCCAAATTAATGAGAGATTTTTGAATCTAATTTCCCAACGAAACGAATTGTCTAGAAGAGAAGAACTGCTGTAAAAAAAAAACGAAGTTTTTGTGTCAAATATAACAAATTAAACCATCCAAAGGCAAAGACGAACAAAGGACATTCTTCAAAACACACAATAAAAATACAAGAGAAGAACTTCTTAATTTACATATCTTCACAAAGCTTTTTTAAACAGGAATTGACTTACATTAAACAACTTTTTTGGGATTAAAATAATAAAAAAATCTTTAAAATGATGGCATGCGGGAACAAAATTTTTAAAACACAAATGTACATATTTTAACAACCCCCAGTATTTTATATTGATTGATATTGATGGGGTAACATGATAGAAAGAACAGAAAGGGGGAACATGAACGCCTATTTATTATTTTCAATTATTTATTTATTTTATTTTTAAAAATTATTTTCACACTAATTCCCTGTGTTAATTGAATGTTACCCGATACTTTTTTAAAATACATGGGTTCCCTTTTGTTCCTTTTCGGACTCGGGGCCCGGAAATTTCGTTTTTCTTTTGTTCCTTGTAAAACGTACATTTGAGGATTAAAATTTTGTATTTCACTGTTTTGATGAATTATATATCTTCAACTTTAAACATTTAAAACTATCTCGTCAAAAGAGGCCAAAATAAATAGGTTGCCATTTCCGCAGAAAATCTTCATTATGTTGTAACACTGTTTTCACCACTTAAAACTCCCGACTGCTGGTGGGTGGGACATCTTTTAAACCTTTCCGCCCCAAAAAAGGTTTCCCGAAGAAAACACAAAAAAAAATTTTTAAAACAAACATTTTTAACACACAAAAATAAAAACCATGCAAAAATACACTTTAATGTGAAAACAAAATAGAGATGACTTAAAAATTTGGCCATTCAACATTTTTTAAAAACAATTTTTTAGACACAACGGGTTGGGTCAATTCCTACGGGGTTTTAGAACCTTTCGTATTTGAATGCTACTGATCATTTTTTAAAATTTTAATGGCTACCTTATGTTACCTTCCCCTTAAATTGAATGGGATTTATTTGAAACCGGGCCACGGGGAAAAGTATTTGAAACTTTCCTAGTACGTCAATGAACAGGGTAATCAAAAACGAGCCCCGCAAAAATTTTTATTAATTTTCCATCTAGGCTTTCTTTTGGATTTTTTTTTTATTATTATAATACTAATTCTACCTTATGATCGCGTACTGATTTTTTAAAAACATACATTGCTTTAAAAAAAACGTTACTGAACAACTTTTACTGCTCTAACGTGTGAAAGTATTTTTACTACAGGGTTTAACATTATAAGGTTTCCTATCATTTTATTTTAAAGCAGAAAAAAGTTTATTGTTTTTGGGGTTTTAATCAATAATTAAACTGTTGAATTTAGTTTTTCTTACTACCCTTAATACCAGGACAAAATATGTTATGTGTAAAAAATTAATTTAAATTTTCCAAGCCTTTTCGATTTATCATCCCTTTTTATCGCCCGGAAAAAAATTCGGATATATTGTTAGGCACCGAGCCGTCCATCCGTCAGGTCGTCTGTTACCAATTTCGTGTCAGCTCTGTATCTTTTGAACCGATGGAAGGAAATTGAAACTATTTGGAATAATAATGGTCGTTATGTATTAATTTCAAATTTTCAAAAGCTTATTTACAAATGTTTTTTTTATGTGTACAATTACACAGTAAACCTCTACAAAAGAAATATGCATTAAGTGTTAAACTACATTGTCAAAAGCTTAGATATTTTGCGTGTAGCATTACCTTGTGGAACTCTATCAACCCGATATTTATCATGGCATTGTTCCTTGGTTCAATATTGGAACCGCCCCGGTGTTCATTATTCAATAAAGACTTATACTGGAAAACACATTTAAGTTTGATTGTGTGAAACTTAAATGCCCAAGGCTTAGACATTGCTTAGACATTAGACATAAATCATTGCACTGTGCACCTCTACAAAACTGATATTAATAATGACCCTTGGGCCAATATTGGTTGCGCCCCGGGGAAGTTGATTTGTAGAGACTATGTAAGAAAGATGTTTATGTCAAATTGTGTGTAACTACATGTAACATTCATTGTCATTTTGACCTTTACAAAACTGATATTAATCAGACATTAAAAGAGTCCCGGAGGTCAATTAGTTGATGATTTGTATAGGCAAACACATTTATGTTTGATTTTGTGAAAGTGCAATATCCAGAACTTAGATATTTGGCATGAAGCATTGTATTGTGGACCTCCATGAAATGTCCCTTGAGCCAATATTTGCGCCGCCCGGAGATCAATTGATATAATAGATCTTTGTAGGGAAACACATTTAAATCTTCTTGTGTGAAACTACAATGCTCAAAGTTTACATAATTGACATGTTACATTGTCTTGTTGACACTTTTACATACATGTATATTCATTCGTAATATTGTATTTTTAATGTGTCCTTATTCGCAGCACAAATTATGTAGCTTTTTAAAGAAACTTGAAAGTATGAATTCAATTAACATAAGTATAATTTAATTTATATAAAATGCGAATTGGAAGTCTTTCCTGATTTAAACATTTTTAACCGATTGAATGAATTTTACAATACAATTTTCATTGTGGAGCAATTCGTTGAACCTTCCGATATTGATAGCAAGTCATTTACCCGTAAGACTTACCAGGAAAAAAACATTAAACAAATAATGTCACTAAGATTGAAATTAGATAGCCTGGATGTGTGGAAGAAAAATATTTAGCATCCGTAGACCTTCAAAAAAGTACGTTATAAAACGGTACCCAAGGCGAAAAGAAAACTTGGTACCTTTTAGCAAGAAAACATTGGCTTCCCGGCAGGTTATTCTGTTTTTTTTATAAATTTATACAGCAAAAGGAACTAAAAAATTTTGCCGTTGATCAGCTGGATTTAAAAGACAAAAGAGTTCTTATCAGGTATGCGTGTTGTTAAATACCATTGACATAGCACGATTAATCAGTAATTATTGTGTTGACCTTCGTTATTTTGCGACCTTCACCTTTCTGGCTTTCATGCAGGCTAAGGAAGTACATGTAGTAAGCCTTGAACCTCAATGAAATATAGGGGATAAGAAGCACAGTACATAATTTAACCTTACCATTATCATTTGCTGAATTGCAAAAAAGCTCTCTCTGAATCCTTCTCTCTCTCTATTTTGATGAAAATAAAAATATCCAATAAAGACTAATTCACTTATCAATTAGAATCTATTGAATGAATGGGCTCTTGAATAAAGTATGTTGAAGACGTTGTCTATGCCGACTTTTCCAAAGAGGGGGAGAGTGTGATGTATGTTTAAGTGGAAATACCAAGGATCCCATTGATCCTGTAAGTAATTCTTAGTGTTATATTGTTTCTTATTTTTTACATATATCATTGTTAAATGTGCAAAGGATTATATGTAATGTTTTTATTTTATGTTCATTAAGGATCGAACCACAAGTACTTTCATTAAGTATCGAACCAAAGTACGAATGGACAATTTAAGTTATTCTTTGATAACATTTACCAATATATATATTGCAATGCTATTGTCATTTTAAGTAATCGTTATATATTGTTTTAGTAAATATATGCTATTAGTAATATTTTCAGGGTGATATGTATATACTCCTGTATACACATGAATAATTAATTGGAAAAATGTAAATATAAACAGTATGAGTGATCAATAAGTATGTTAGAGTTATCCTGAAAAGAAAATAAAGACTATCTGAACTCTGATGAAATTTATTGTCTTTATCATAATCATGAAAAGATTATTAAGAACCAGGGTTACACTTGTAAAACCTATTTATTCTCCCATATTTGTTCATCTTTAAATTTAAATCTTTAAATTAAATTTTCACTTTTAACAAAAATTTCAGACTCATCATACAAAGATAAAACCCACCAGATTACCTTTGTAAACAATCAATAGAACAACCTGTCTTTTGCGGGGGATTGTACTGGTTGGGGACCACCAAAACCGGACAACCACCAAACCCGGACGGCCCCGAAAATGCTTAATTTAGTATTTTCTTTGTTCAGTGGTTGTCTGTCACTTTTTTATCAACAATAAATGTATGTTTCCTCTAAAATCAAGTAAATAAATTTATTTCAACCTCCGTTAATAGTTACATTTTAATGTCTATTTCAAAAATGTTTATGTTAAAATTTGGGGGTCAAGAACAGTGATTTTTTTCCCTGTATTTTACAGCCGAATAAAGGCTGTTTCCCCTAGCTAAATATAGGTATATTTTCCCCTAAAAAAGCTAATATTTTCCCCTGTTATGCCCTGTGCACTTCACCAGAACCATTACTTAACAGCAGGGCTCCAGATAAGATGCGTATACGCGTAAATTACGCATGGAAAATAAACACTTTTTACGCATTCAAAACAAAATTAAGCGTATGAATACGCACACAAAAATCAGGTTACGCATTGAACAACATTTCTTTCGCGTAAACGTAACCGAAAGTAAACTCTGATTAATTTATTTTTTTAATTTTGTCTGAACGCTTTGCAAGCGTCTACCGGTAACTTCCTGTTAGTTCCGACCATCATCGGTTGTTTTCGTAAGTATAGTATGGTGGAGGAATTAACTTCGGTATAAATGCCTTTGCAACGTCTAACGGTAACTTCCTGTAGTTCCGACTATTTATCGGTTGTTATCGTATGTATAGTAAGGTGGTGGAATTAACGCAATTTTATAAAAACATCCCGGTACAATGTCGCTGTCAAAAGTAAACACGATTGACTCGTATTTTCAGCCGAAAAAAATCGACCTGAAAAGTAATTGTGAAGTTTATAATCAATGAAATAATTAGCGCTGCCACGTATGAGCAACAGAAAACATGTGTCAGCCTCAGATAAAACGTATGCCGTTTGGAAAGACCTGTTCCCGTGGATTGTCATAAATTCAGAAGACCCGTCACAGGTTAATCTTAAATGTTCCATTATGTATAAAATTTCAAATGAAAAATGCATTTAACTACAACTGGTTCTAGCAATATTCAAAAATCAACCGTTGAGAGACACTGCGAATCTGCGGACCACCAGACTGCTACTAAAATGTCATTGAAATTAGAAAGTTCTAAAAAAGATCCTACGCTATTAGATCAAAATTCAGAAGAGATAAAAAACTGTAAATTGTTGGATTCAGACATTTTTTTGATAAGATCGGTTTACTCTCTCATGAAAAATGAATTACCAATTGAAAAACTTGATGCAATTTTGGAACTTCAACGGTTAAATTCATTAAATATGCCATACAGAAATTTAAGCTGGACTACTATTACAGAAATTCAAAATGTAATTGCTGCTGGTTTAAAGAAAAAACTTGTTTATAAGATCAATCAGTCTGATTATTTTGCAATCTTAATAGATGAAAGTACTGATATCACTGTTTCCAAGAGACTTTCAACTTGTGTGCGATATGTAGTCCATGGTAGTGTATTATACATCATTTCTTGTAACTGCGAATTACCAGATGGTAAAGCTCATACTAATAACTTTAGCTTTAAGTAATTATCTAAAGGAATGTGATGTTTAACTTTTCAAAAATGTGTTTCACTTGCAACAGATGGTGCAAGTGTCATGATGGGTAAAAAAGGTGGTGTTGGGGTACAGATTCAAGCTAAATTTGCCCCATTTGTAATACAAACTCATTTGTATAGCACACAGATTAAATTTGGCAGTAACTGACTCTATTAAACAAATTGAACCACTTAAGAAACTGAAAGAAAAATTTGCAAACCTTTACCATTTCATATCTGCATCAGGAAATAGGACATTTGCCTTAAAACAAATGCAGGGGTTGTTAGATGAGCCCTAAGCTGTCTGTTAAAGAACCATATTCCATTCGTTGGCTGGGTCTTAAAAATGCTGTTGAAGCCGTCTATGAATCATATGGAGCCCATACTTGCAACATTGTCTAGCATGGCCGATGAAAATTCTACAGCTAAAGGTTTATACAAGTACTTTGCTTCATATAAAACGGCATTACTTTTAGCTTTCATGTGTGGACGTTCATACTATCCTGGGTGTCCTATGTTGTGAACTGCAGGCAAAGAACCTTATTTTTAGTGATGTTCCTCCCCTAATAGACAGTACTGTGGAGAAGATTGAGTCAATGAAATCAGAAGAAGGTGATGGATTAGTAGAGATGAAAAACAGCATTGTTGTGAAAGATGAAAAGGCCTTTTATAAAGGAGATGAGCTTAAATATTATAGCAAAGATATAGAATCACAGTTTTCAAATGTTAAAAATTAAATAATTATTTGGATAACTTGGCCAAAAATATTAAAAGAAGACTAAAAAAGAATGATGGTGACACTTTAATATACTTGAGTCAAGTCTTAGAACCATCAACAGTATGTCATCTTCCTGCTGACACCAGTAAAAGTGCTCTAGAATGTTTGGGAAATCAGTTTGGAGTTGAAAAAACAGTGAAACAAGTCGAAGGAGATCTGTTTATAGGTATTTCAAATTGACATTTAACTGATGTAAACTTTTTCTTATTTAAAACAATAAAAACTTAACTGATATAAACATGTTTACTTGCAAAACAACATTGTCAAAAAAATTAAACACAAAGTTGATAAATTTATTTTTAAAGAATCTGATATCTAGGTCTAGCAAAATATATTATAATGTCACTATATTGCTTCCTGGTTTATTTAAATAATAACATATTGCATTTTATATTACAGGGACAACAGAGACTGTCACTCATGTTGAGCCATTATTAGACAAAACAAAACTTGAGAAGGAGTGGAAAGGGGTTTATGGGATGGTAAAAGGCACATATAGGAACATTTCCCTCAGTGACCTGTGCCAAAGATTATGTGTGAAGCACAGTCTGACATATCCAAACATGGCTAAGTTAGCTAAAATAGCCTTATGCTTGGAGATTTCAAGCACAGAGTGTGAGCGCTCATTCAGCACTCAAAACAGACTTAAGAGTAAATTAAGGTGGGACTTTTATATTAAAGTCTATCTATCTTTATATTTTGAATTTATGCAGGTGGATCTACTCTAGTATATAATTTTGTTAGTAAACTAAGAAAAGTTTATAAGTAAATATTCTAATTATTTTAAATGCAAATGTACATGATTTTATGCATTCTTGAAAATTGTTCTTGAAGTATATATGTTGTTGTTTATTTCATTGCAGGTCATCACTCAAAGAGATTTCACTTGAATCACTGCTGAGGGTTAGCCTTTATGGAGAGCCAGTCTCAGAGTATGACCCTGTACCAGACACAAGACAGTGGTTGGTCAAGAATCGCAGAAGGAAGCGCCTGATGCAAGATTATAAACCAAGAGAGTCCAAAAAGCAAAAGAAATGACTGACATATCTTGTATTACAACTATAATAACTAATGCAGTAAACATGGAAGCATAATAAATGTTTTACTCTTTTCCATACATTTTAAGGAGTAAAAATACTCCTGCCAAATTTCAGATTTCAAGTTTTACTCATTCACAAAAAAATCAATGAGTAAATACTCATTGCCCTAAAAAATTATCTGGAGCCCTGCTTAACAGCATCTGACTTATTATATCAGCTAGAATCCCTAAAGCCTCTGCTATGTACCATGCATGATAAATTGAATTGAAATTAAAAATTTTATATAATGTGTGGGTAACTATTCCACTCTCAGTTGTTGGAATTTGATTTCCCCCTTTTCTGATTTATCGCGCTATATTTTCCCCTTCAGAAAGCCACAGGTTGTTTTGAAAATTGGAAAAAAAATCACTGAAGAAGCAATGCCTGACCTTATATACCAGCTATAATCATTTGCAGAGTGAATAATAGAATATCCAAAACTTCAGCATTTGTTGCTGACATATTGTATCATATTAAAAATCAAAACACCCAAGCTTTTATCTGAATTATATCATGTCATGTACATATCTGTCCAGACACATGGTACTGTAGTGTAGACAATTTAGGTAATTTTGATACCCTCCTTGTCAAGCCTCAGGTATAAGTGTCAATAAAATCAGAAATAAACAAACTAGTTTGTTAGTTAGGAGAAGAACCTAGCTGAACTGTGTCAAATTTTTTGGTCTCTAGGTTAAAAATTATGAAATCTGTACGGAAAAATGTTCCAAAAGTGTCCGGTTGATGGTCTCCGACCAGTAGTGTAAATAAAAAAAGCAGCAAATTTCACATTGAATATCTGTAAATTTATGGATTGAACAATCTTTAAATTTCTAGACTATCTATAAATTTACGGACAGTCCATAAATATCATGAACTCCTAGACCTGATTAAAGAAAATAGAATAAAAGATATGGCCCCTTATTCCATTTCAAACTTAGCTAGTAGATGACCCCAAATATGAAAAAGGCAAAGCCTCAAAGCGAGCTTGATTTACTTTTACCATGAAGTAGTATAATATAATAATCGTTCAATTTTATTTTGCATTTTCCATTTTAAAAGTGCCATTTGGTATTTTATGCACTGCTTCTACTTAATCCTGTTCCTTCCTATTATGGTTCCTATAAAAGTGTGCAGGACACTTGTAAACACATCCGTTTTCAATCAGAATTCCTCAGCTTCTACCGTTATCTTGTAATTAGAAAAGTTGCGATGTGTCAATTCAGTACTTCCGACAAGTTTTCAAAACCATCACTATCTAGCAGGTACTCTCATTATGGTTGAGCAGGCTTTGCAAGCAGGCGTTTCGGGCCAGCTCTTCTTGCTATAAATTTTGGCGTTGCAGGGTCAAGGTTCAAGGTCACATTGACCTTGTATGTCAATAATGTTTCCAACTAGCAATTTGACAACCTGTGGACCCTTGGCCCTAACACTTCATAGATTCATTGGCCTTGGGCAGTTGATGACCACTTTCTATTTTTGGGTTGTGGACTCTGTCAAGGTCACATTGGCCTTGTGTGCCTGCCAAACTGGTTTCTGAAATATGTTGCATGCAACTTCAGACATGCTGACAAGGGAGACATGCATGTTTTACAAACATCTCTTGTTATTTTTCATTTTCATGGATGCTTCATAAAATAGTTTAGCATAATGATCTATAAAAATGTCATTGTTTATGTTTTTTTAGCTCACCTGTCACAAAGTGACAGGGTGAGCTTTTGTGATCGCTTTTCGTCCGGCGTTCGGCCGGCCATCGTCCGTCCGTCCGTAAACTTTTGCTTTAAATGACATCTCCTCATAAACCACTGAGCCAATTTCATCCAAACTTCACAGGAATGTTCCTTTGGTGGTCACCTTTAAAAATTGTTCAAAGAATTTAATTCCATGCAGAACTCTGGTTGCCATGGCAACCGAAAGAAAAATCTTTAAATATCTTCTTTTAAACAACCCTAAGAGCTAGAGCTTAGATATTTGGCATGAATCATCTTCTTATGAGTGTCTACCAAGTTTGTTCAAATAAAAGCCCTGGGGTCAAAATTGGCCCCGCCCCAGGGGGTCATTGAGTTTCCCTATATGCATATAGTAAAAACTTAAAAAATCTTCTTTTAAAGAACCCAAAGAGCTAGAGCTAAGATATTTAGCATGAAACATGTTCTAATGGGTGTCTACCAAGTATGTTCAAATAAAAGCCCTGGGGTCAAAATTGGCCCCGCCCGGGGGGGTCATTGATTTTCCTTATGTGTATAGCAAAAACTTAAAAATCTTCTTTGAAAAAACCCAAATAGCTAGAGTTTAGATATTAAGCATGAAACATCTTTAAGTAAATATCTACAAAGTTTGTTCAAATAAAAGCCCGGGGGTTAAAACTGGCCCTGCCCTAGGGGTGTCATTGTTTTTAACTAAATGTGTATAGTAAAAACTTAAAAAATCTTCTTTTAAAAAACCCAACGAGCTAGAACTTAGATGTTTAGCATGAAACATCTTCTTATGGGTGTCTACCAAGTCTGTTCAAATAAACAAATTAAAGCCCTTGGGTAAAAATTGGCCCAGGGGGGATGTGGGGGGCTATATACAGGTGAGCGACCTCAGGGCCATGATGGCCCTCTTGTATACTTTCTACACTCTTTATATACATGTAGTAACCATGCTGTTGTTGTAAGTCAAAGGTCATGGTTCCTCTACTGTGTACTCAGCTTAGAAGGCATTTTTCTGTTTCCATTAACAGTTTCTTTATGATTTATCTCAACATTTTGAAGAATTCATTTGTGAGACTGTCTTACTCAAGTCTCAAGATCTGATTAAGAATCCACTGGTAACTTGTAATATTTCATTTACCTGTAAAGTTATATTTATTTTCAAGTCTGTTAAGTATTTGAAAAAAGAGTTTTTCTATCACAACTTCTGTATGTTACATGTAAGAGCGTATAATTTTAGAAATATACCGTTGCATTGTGACTGGGTTTTTTTTTTAATGAATTTTAATGAAGTATAAATATACAATTTTCTTTGATTTATTACATATATATTTATCATTTTTATGTTTACAGAGTTGATTTCAATGTACCTCTAAAAGAAGGGAAGATTACTAATACGCAAAGGTAAATTATAGTTTTACCCTTACCATGCTAAATATCTTATATGGGCTTGTTCATCTTTTATTCTTGACATAACCATTCTATGTCATTTTTAGGGAACATTTCTAAAATTATGCCAGGACTAGAATTTAGCACTTACAAAATAAAGAAATGCTAGCAACTTTGTGGTGATGTTGATATTTTACCCTCTGAATCATGGCAGTTAGCCATTTTAAATTCAATATAGCACATTTCAGCCACTGCGTCATTCTTAGGAAGGCAGTTAATCAGTACTAGGGGCCTTCACTTTCACAAGGAACTTTTCAACTTCTCTACATGATGCCAGAGCAAAGGTACATTGCTAATGATAGTAGAAAGGATTTTATGATCAATCACAACAAAAGTGACTTGCATTGTCTGGGCTTCAAACCCAGGCCACTGGATACACAGTTTAACACTATACATACATGTACCTAAATTGAGCTAACCAAACAGTTACATTGCTTACATGTAGTATAAACAGTTGCAATGTTATATTACCTGAGCCACTAGGTGATGGTTATATAATTGTTAACACCACTTGCCCCTCACCTCTGTGGGTTCGAATCCCAACAGGGACCTTGGATTCTTTCATGTGAGGAAGCTATCCAGCTAGCTTACGGAACGTCAGTGGTTCTACTCAGGTGCCCGTTTGTGCCTGAAATAATGCACAGAAGGCACAGAAAGGCACCTGAGGTCTTCCTCCACCAGTAAAGCTGGAACATCGCGTTATATACCTATACTGTGTTGATGTGATGTAAAACCCAAAACAAACAAACAAAATATAATTGTTAACAACCCTAGATATACATGGCCATTTAATATGTTGCAAAATCCTGTACTTGGAGGGAAAAGGAAAATTACTACATAATTTGACAGCATTCATATATAGATTATACAAATGTATAAATGTCACTATTATCTAATTAAAAGTGACATCACAAATGTGCAGTATTATAAACACAGTTTGACCATACATTTCTTTTCCATTGTGATATACATGTACAAGTATCTGGCTCCCTTTTCTAAACCATGTTAACATACATGTATATTGTTAAACTTTGTTTTATTTCAGAATTGATGCAGCTTTGCCAACCATTAAGTATGCACTGGATCAGGGAGCAAAATCAGTGGTATTGATGAGTCATTTAGGCAGACCAGATGGACGAAGACAGGATAAGTACACTATGGCACCTGTCAAACCACAACTTGATGCAAAGCTTGGAAGGTATATCAAATTTATAATCTTCTTTTAATGACTTCATACAGAGATTACATATCAAGTGCTTGATGTGACATTATCCCCATCCAAGGGTATATACTGAGTGAACAAGCGACAGTCAAAATAGTAAAAAAATCCTTTTTCAATCGCCTTAGCTATAAAACATTTTCCAGTATCAGCTGTTGGTTATTCA
Source organism: Ruditapes philippinarum (assembly GCF_026571515.1). Lineage (NCBI taxonomy): Eukaryota > Metazoa > Mollusca > Bivalvia > Venerida > Veneridae > Ruditapes > Ruditapes philippinarum. The sequence continues at coordinate 5,118 of NW_026864891.1, read as the reverse complement.
CCATTATAACAGTCAATCTTTTGCAATATGTAACCAATTTAGGTCCACTTGACAATGAAAAAATGAGCATATTAATGTCACTGAAAGAACTGAACTTTATCAGTCTTATCTATCTTCACTTTATCAGAATTAATACACTTACACTTACTTGTATTTTAATGTGAAGGAGTTCTGTAGTTGAGTGGTAAAGGAAACTCAAGTTGAATCACTACTTACCTCCTTGCTGGTTTGAATCCCACACGGAACTGTTTGTTTGAATACCACTAGGACCTTAGAATTCTGGGAGAAATCTATTTAACTTTACAGTACTTTTTGTTAACCTCTTTGTGCCTGAAATAATGCACAGAATGGCAACTGAGGTCTTCCTCTTCCACCAGTTAAGCTGGAAGTTTCATTATAACCTTAATTGGTTGATATGAGCTAAATGCCAGCTCTTGATAGATTTTATCGTATTGAATTCTCTGAGAAAACTTTTTGCCTGAGTTCAATCCAAAACTGTGATTGATTACTTAAAGGAAGTAAACTTACATTCTAAGATTTAAGTAACTCACTTGTTTCAACCCATTTTAGGCCTACTTATTATAGTGTTCTGCGCAGTATGACCAGTAATGTGTTAATTTTGTTAAACTCAGACAAACAAAAATAAAGAAAAAAGGTTATATTCATTAAGGGATTATTACTGGGAAATATTGAAGTTTATCTTATTTCTTGTATTATACAGGAACGTGACATTTTTATCTGACTGTGTGGGGCCTGAAGTGGAAGCAGCCTGTGCTAACCCTGCACCTGGTTCCGTGATTCTGTTAGAGAATCTACGTTTTCACAGAGAGGAAGAAGGCAAAGGTGTTGATGTTAAAGGAGAGAAGGTACATGTATAAATGTATATGTGTACATTACTTTGAAATATTTCCATCTTCTTGACATACAAGGTATTCCCTTCAGTGTTTGTTCCTGTACATACAGGTTTCAGTAAAATTTTGTTTTGTTTCCCAATCCAACTACCTACCCACAAAAATCTGTGCTAATTGCAAAAAAAAATAAATAATTTTTTCCTGCTTAACATTAGAAGTACATGTATTCCGTCTTTGAGAATCACATCTTGTATCTGTTTATTATACAAACCTTGGTTCTTTAAACAAATGCTAAATATTCACACGCTTTTTGAAATCCATAATACATTTGTAATTATGTTCAATAAAAAAAAATTTCAATGGTAAAAAGTTTTCTGCCTACCCTATCCAAACTGCCAAGGGTCGCAGAAGGGGAAACTTTTAAGACTGGTTACGGTTATTTATCAAGTATAGGTTGTATTTAAATATGTTGACAACTTTTTCTAAAACAGCAGTGTTTTCCTTAAAAAATGGACTTTTTTGTGTGAGGTGGACACTAAGATAAGTTTCAAGTACGAATTCATAGAAAGGTGTTAAAATTAAACTCTCATTACTACCCTGGCACCATTTAGATTTTTAAATTATAAACTTCATCATTTAATTTAAATGTTTATTTGTCACTGAAATTGAAACAGTGTGAAGATCATAAATGTAGCTTTTTTCCTGTGCTATCAATTGGTCTTGCTATTGAAACATCAAATCAAATGTAAATTGTTCATTTTGTAGGTAAAAGCTTCTGCCGCTGATGTTGAAAAGTTCCGAGCATCTTTGTCAAAATTAGGAGATGTTTATGTCAATGATGCATTCGGCACTGCTCACAGAGCTCATAGGTAATCAATGTTTATACTTGTATATTACATATAATAATTGTATTTTTAGCTCGACTATTCGATAAGAATAAGTAGAGCTATTGCAGTCACCCGAGTGTCTGCGTCGGCGTAACCACTTATGTTAAAGTTTTTGTAATAGTTCAAATATTTTCAAAGTCCATTGACATATGGCTTTAATACTTTGCACACTTGTTCACCATCATGACCCCAACTTGTAGACAGGAGGAGGTAACTCTATCAATCATTTTGACAGAATTATGCCACTTTTTCGACTTAGAATTTACGTTAAAGTTTTTGTAATACCTCAAATATTTTCAAAGTTCATTGACATATGGCTTTGAAACTTTGCACACTTGTTCACCATCATTACCCCAACCTGTAAACAGGAGGCGGTAACTGTATCAAGCATTTTTTTTTTACTATCAAGCACTTAGAATAGTCGAGCATTGCTGTCCTACCGACAGTTCTTGTTAAAAATTTTTAGTGTAACATGAGGTTTAGTTAATACTAATTTATATTAGTTTGAATGTGTTGGAAGCTATAAGTTTATTGAAACACTCTCGAATTTGTTCCTAGAACCAACCAGTTCTAAGCTATGAGTTAAAGATTCTTGCTCACCAAAGCAACGGCTTTAAACCCACAAGGTTTATACCCACAGGATTTATTGATACTGTGAATTATTCACAATATTTTGGAAAAAAATGAAAATTTACATGTTAGGCACTGCTCCCAATGTTAGTCCTGTTTAAAGAGAGAGAGAAAATACTGTGATGTTTGGAATGCTAGCCAGCAATAATGATTTGCTTATATAAGCAGAATGATGTCAGACCTGGCAGCTTAATTTTGGCACTTTTATAACAAAAATGCCTCACTTTAACAATTGACAGTTCTGAACAAGTTTATTTTTTTGTTAATCTCAAGCATTGTAAGAATTGAATCTGAATTGACAAAACATAATGTATGAATCTTGCAAAGAATAGAAAAAGGTAATGAAACTAGCTTTCCTGTTTCAATAATTTGTTTCAGTGAACATTAGCATAAGTTAAACAACTTGAAGATTTTAAAAGTCTGTTCTTAACGTATACCAACACATGTCAAAAGTATTTAGACAACCCCAGCATTTAGTATTTGATATTTTTCAGTTCAATGGTTGGATGCCAGCTACCACAGCGGGCTTCAGGATATCTATTGAAGAAAGAATTAACATATTTCTCAAAAGCTTTAGACAACCCAACTAAACCATTCCTGGCTATACTTGGAGGGTAAGAACTGTTAATGTGACAATTTTTCCATATATTACATTGCTTTCATGTTGAATAATTTTACAAGTGGTGTTACATGTATCCGTTTAAGTGGGTTTAGTCAGTTTTTAGCCAAAAATTTGTTTGAAAATTAAATACATATGTAAATGCTAACCGGGGTTAGTATAAGACCAACATCTGAAAAAATATGAGATTGATATTAGCCAAAATATTATAACTCGTGTATGTTCATAAATCACTTTAGAACTGTATCAACATTATATCCAGAAATATTTAATTAGAATATCCAAGAGATTTATTTATACCGTTTTCATTAATATTTGAATTACGTATGGAAATGATGCCAATTTTAGACCATTCCACTTCATAATTGTTTTCATCAGTATTTAAATTACTTATGGAAAATGTGCCTTTTGTAGAGCAACCCACTTTAAACAATGACAAACCAGTGACCACCTTTATTGTAACGTGATATTTTATGTTTACAGAGCTAAGGTAGCTGATAAGATACAGTTAATTGAGAACTTGCTAGATAAAGTTACAGACATGATTATTGGTGGAGGAATGGCATTTACTTTCCTGAAAGTCCTGAATGGCATGAAGGTAAGATATGGTTCCAGGTAGCAAACTAATGTAAGAATGGTACCAGGCAACAAACTAATGTAAGAATAGAATTCAGGCACCAAACAAATGTAAGAATTGTTCATGAAAGTATGGTACTTGGCACCAAACTAATGTTAGAATTCCAAGCACCAAACTAATTTAAAAAATGGTTCCAGGCACCAAACTAACGTAAAAATGGTTCCAGGCTGCACCAAATTAATGTAAGATTGGTTCCAGTGATCAAATTTATGTAAAAAAAAGGTACCAGGTGGAAAAATGATAATAGAATGGTACCAAACATATAAGTAAATGTAATCGTAGTAGCAGGCACCAACCTAATGTAATAGTGTTACCAGGCATTAAACTAATGTTTATATGGTACCAGGCATTAAACTCATGTTATCAGGCACCAAATATGTAAGAATGGTACCAGGCACCAAACAAGTGAAATAATGGTACCAGGCAACTCACTGTTGAAAAAGGGTACCAGTGTTATTAAATAACATGACTTTTAGTCTCTTGTTTAACTTTCTAGAAAAAGTACATTCATGACATACTTACAGAGTGATGAGATTTGCAGATGTGAAATATATATATATATACATTCAACAAAATGAAGATCTGTTATTTTAATTTCAGATCGGGAATTCTTTATATGACGAAGAGGGGGCTAAAATTGTAAATAAACTCATGGAAAAAGCTGAGAAAAAGGGTGTCAAGATTTATCTTCCAGTAGATGTAGTGACTGGAGATAAGTTTGCTGAAGACGCAACTGTCGGCAGTGCTACTGTTGCCTCTGGTATTCCTGATAATTCAATGGTAAGTTATTTGTATTTTAAGAATACTTTATGAATGTGATTGTTTAATTCTTACATCATAAGGAAGACAGGTTACATGGGAACTCAGTGGCTGAGTGGTTAAAGTCAGACTTTCAAGCTCTTGCCTCTCACATCTTTGGGTTCAAATCCCACCAGGGCATTTTGATCCTTCCCTATAAGGAAGCTATCATGCTGGATCATTGAAGACTTGTGGTTTTGCCTCGGTGCCTGCTTGTGCCTGAAATTTTGAGGGGCACCTGGCATGATATTTTGTTGCAAAAAATATGTTTACTTTAAAGTGAAATATTAAAAAAAGCTAAATGCAATTGGTTGCATGCACATGGTCAAGTTAGTGTTATATACATGTTAAAAAGCTCATTTATCCTATAATTTACAGGGTCTTGACATTGGACCAGAATCTATCAAGTTATTTACAGCTGCCGTAACAACAGCAAAGACAATAGTCTGGAATGGGTATGTGATTTCAGAATATAGTATCATATCATTAGGTCAGGTGTCAATCAGGATATGTCCTTTTGTTTAATTTAACTTGAAGGCAGAGGTATTATTTTTGTTTAAAATTTAACATTATGCTGATATCCAATGTGCTAATGACTTTTGATCTGAGATAAAAAATGAGGTTATTTAACAGCAATTTTCTTATTTCTTGAACTAATTTAGGAACGAGGGAAACTTCAATGATTTTTTATTTGAT
>NW_026864890.1:0-37158 GCF_026571515.1 Ruditapes philippinarum | reverse complement strand
GGTAACACCACTAGTATATCATATTGCAAGTCAACAAAGTATTAAGCAGGGAGAATGTACTAAAGAATAAGTTAAATGGTAAGCGGTAACATGTTAAACTTCATAATGTTCAAATTTCCAAAACTCACAGTAAATAGATGACGGGATTATTTTTCTTAAATATCACTAATTTCTATCTTGCATCCCTAAGAGCAAAAACAGAATGTTAGGTCTATACATATGGATAATTTTTGTTTAAAACGCATTAAATGCGGCTCTATATAATTAATGAAGTATTTGAACAACATATTAATATGTTATAGCACATGGGAATAGATGCGAGGAAGAAAATATTAAAGACAATTTTAAATATTCTCTAGTATGAATAATGCATAATAGAACGCCATATGTTTATTCCCAATTAGTCTGTCATACAGGTAATCACAAAATGATTTAAACTGGGTTGCATGAAAACATTTCATGGATAACAATTTGCAAATATATAATGTGATTTTAAGGTTATACCCGTAAACAGCGGGACGGCCTCCCATTATGTTGGGTTTGAATGTCTTTCTCTTCTCCATAAACAAATACAGCATGATGGCAACTAATGTGTAAACCATGTGAGTGGGTTCAATTGAAGGTGCATTGTATAAAATAATTCGGCTAATATAGCTATAAATTGATTACATACATATTTAATTAATTGTAGCATTGTAACCCTTAAGTTCACAAATGTTTCTGTCCAAGGCTAAAAAAAACAATAGACAAAAATAGATTCATTAAATAATAAGGAACAACTCTTCCACAAAACACTGAAATAAACGTATCTGGACAAGTTCAAGTCACAAAATGTGTACCCTTCAAGGATATTGAATTTTCATAAGATAAGCAGGCAAATTAGTCACGACTTTATATTTTGAAAATAAATTTTATCTCAACCCGGACCTTTGCACCACCCATCCCACTGGCAAGCTATTGCATGTATTAACTTAACCTCAATGCATCCTGTTGAGCATTACAAGATGAATTTAACCACTATATCACAACCCTTCTCTTATAAAAAATTGAAAGCATTAAACTTGATATAAATTTGATCTTGTTGATTTGACATAATTGTTACTCTTTATGTCTTATATAGAATCGAATGTTAACGAATAACTACACCGTAATGTCCCCGGATCGCCGCTCTTTGGGATGCCTCACGGAAGAAGTGAAACTTTTTCACTGCCAAATACTTTTCTTTTTGTTCGGTGACAGTGAAGAGACCCGAAAAAACAAGGAATTGGGGGCATCACTGCACACAACACACGTTATCAGGGTTCCAAATTTACAACATGCATCATAACTGTATGTAGACTCGACCCTACATTTTTGCTGACAGAAAAATATAACCGCACGGTAGTATTTTACTTACGGCTGGAATTTTAAGACCCAGTGGATGTAATGCTACTGTATATATGGTTTTCAATAGACATTGTCGTAAAATTGTAACAACGCTCTACTGTTGTCGTTTCCAGTTTCCTTCTTGTTTATCTTTTGTTATTGTCTAATACCCTGGTGGGGAAAAAAAAAACGTTTGGAATAATAATTGCTTGCCAATTATTAAGACATAATCCACGACTGTGATAGATGGTTTCGTTGGTGTGGCGATGAAACATATGGTGTTTTATTGGTTTTTACGTCGCACCAATTCTGCAAGGTCCTTAAAATTGGTGCAGCGTGGTGATGATAATTATCATTACAATGATGGCTGCTGCAGATTATAATAAAAATCAGGTATCATGATGATGAGGATGATGTTATAATACATACTATAAAAGTAATACATGTCTTCAGGATAATAGTACATGCAGTACAGACCGAGACTGAAATAACACCGAGGCGGAGACATGTGTTTTTTTTTTTATTATACGAACCAACATTTCGCTGCTGTGCAGCATTTCATCATTGATTTTATCAGAGGGAGAGACTGAACATTTAGATGTTTCTAAGTCTACATAGATACAACGCCCCTTGAGGAATAGTTGAGGAAAAAAATATATTGACGGGGTGAATTCGAAAACACTAAATGTTTTGTGACATTGGGCTATATAGTAAAACGTTTCAAGAGGTGTAATATATTAATGAACATTGTAATACGATAGTCGTGGTAATGCAGCGATGATGCTGCTGGTTATGACGATGGCGATGATGATGGCGATGATGATGATGATGATGAAGAATTTGCATACACATACTTTGTACAATGTTAATATGAAACTTTAACTAACTTGCCTTGATATACGAAAGGGTATTTGGGAAGAAAAGGTCAGAAAATCTGCGACAGTGTGTAACAATCAGATTTTTGTGATTCCATGAGATCATATCTTTCTGTGCGTATTTGCAATTCAGATTAAAATATAACGTCTAGGCAGACGTTTGTGCTTATTCATTCTTGGTTTCCTGTAAACTAACTTCGTTTAGGTCATATATTGCATAGATTCAGCGTTACGCATATTGCACAATGTCTTGTGTTATTTCTCATTCTTGGCGTTCGGGATATTATACGTGTTACTGCTGATGTTAAAAAATGTCACCGTTTTTTTTTTTTTTTTTTTTTTTTTTTTTTTTTTTTTTTTATATGCAGGCTGCTCATTCTGACTGATTTTTATATATTTTTAAGTGATATGCAGGCTTGCTCATTCTGACTGATTTTTATATATTTTAAAGTGATATGCAGGCTGCTCATTCTGACTGATTTTTATATATTTTAAAGTGATATGCAGGCTGCTCATTCTGACTGATTTTTTATATATTTTTAAAGTGATATGCAGGCTCTCATTCTGACTGATTTTATATATTTTAAAAGTGATATGCAGGCTGCTCATTCTGACGATTTTTATATAATTTTAAAGCAGTCGGCACAGGATGTATCAATGTATTCTTATCTTGATCCTACTTGTGTCTCTCTTCGGGTACATTTAAATTTGGTTTTGGTTAAACTTCGGGTCTCCAGCAATTTTGACAAACAAAATTCCACTCAAGGCCAGCTTATTTCAAAGTTTATAATATGCTAACACATGATATAGATATGGGCGGTAAAAAGTTAAGTAATCGTAACATGTATTTCAATAACAAGTTTTAATAGCGTTTTTATATCTACAATATATAGCCCCATTCGCAGACTTTTAAGATGGAAAGATATTCATTAGTTTTTTTGTTTTTGTGTTGTGTTTTTGGTATTTTTTCCGTTTAACGAATGAACTAGGCATTTGAATCAATCGAGGGTTTGGTTCTAAAAGCATAGTAATCAAATTAAATAGAAGCTTACACTGGCTTGAAATAATCGAACTTGTATTTAATATAATGTGCGTGTTTATGTGTCCGTATTTAGACACTTCATCAACACGTGCATTGGGAATTTTCAATTGGCAATGTGTCATGTTGTTTTGAATCGTATGAGCATTTTCCTCTGTTTCTAGATTTGTTGTTGTCTATAGTGATTAAGGAATCATTATGTGTGTATAGTATATGTGCATGATCTATAGAACTGACTTTAACAGTGTATCATAAAAACAAATTATTCTCTTGATTTTTTTGTTAAAATTTCTTACTTGTTATTTCTTTAATATGGGTATGAAATTAACTTTAACATTGAGTCAAATTAATGTACAATATATGATATGTCATGTAATGAGGGTGAACAGCTGTTCTACAATGGTGAAATATACCCAAAATATATAGGGGATATTCGTTTGTTATTGCATGTGAAATTCGATTTCACAGTCGAGATTTGTTTTCTTGCTTTGACTGGCTGGTGTGAACAGGTTTATTTCGGTTGGACTCCTTGGTCATTTTGGCATAAAAAAATGATATGCTGAACAAGTACCTAGCTAATAGAAAGCAACAAAAACACGAGCTGGGAAATGATTGGCAGCTGAAGATTTTACCTTACTATACATGTCAACAGTGAATATTTGACAGAAAACTAAGAGGAACCTGCCACTAACATTAATAAGTGGCAGAGAGATGGCGATTGGCTCTGATGATAGTCAATCATATCGTCACGGCTACTGGTGAAGTGTGATATTTTATAGTTTTAAATGCAGAAATTATCAAAAATAATGATTTAACTGTCTATTAAAGAACCATGCAGATAAAATTGTATTTAAGCCATAGCTCCGATGCGGAATAACTACAATATATGTTGCATGAGCTCTGTCTTTGCTGTATTAAAGTATAACATTGTATGTGCATCATCATTTGACATGTCCAGGTGTTTGTTTGCCTTCACCTTCAAATCTTTGACCTGTCAGTGCACAGGGCACATAACAGCGTTATACATTGGCAGAGATAATTTCCAAATTTCGAGATTCTCATGATCGTTCGGCCATCAAAAATGTAACAGAGCAATTATACATGTCCGATTTAACATATTCTAATTTTATTCTGACCCACTCAGCTGTACGCAATAGTATTGTTGCATGTGAAGTTGTATCCAGTTTTGTGTTGTGGGTTTTATTTTTCTTTGGAAAAGAAACATCTTATCTAAGACTGGGGTCAAATCACACGATTTCAGACGCTACCCATGGTTATTGAAATGGCGATTACCGCACATGAGACCTGAGAGTATTGATATTCAATAATCCTTTTACCTGTTATGGTCGGATACCGAAGTAAATCAGAAGGATTTTAAAGTATAACAACGGGATACATAGTTTATGTATAGCTTAAAGTACCGACAAAACACTTGCCTAACTACCCTCGGTGATAAACTTACAGTACCGACAAAACACTTGCCTAACTACCCTCGGTGATAAGGAGTTAAGACTTTAAGTTGTAGGTTTGAGTCTTAATGAAACAATGCTTTTATGGGTTTATTCATTATATTTTGCGAAACAACATTGACCTGGTACTTCATTAAGTTTCGTAAAGGTCATGGGAAAAACACCGGTATCGAACGAATATATCAATATGTCTTCAGTGAGATGTGGTGTATAAGTATAGATGCCGGGATACTGATCTGAAGTTCTCTGGTTCGATCCTAACCAACAATGCGTTATGAAGATACACATTTTTATTTATTATTTCATTTATTTATTTATTTTTAGCTTACCTGTCACAGGTGACAGGGCGAGCTTTTGTGATCGCTTTTCGTCCGGCGTCCGTCCGTCGTCCGTCGTCCGTAAACTTTTACTTTAAATGACATCTCCTCATAAACCACTAAGCTTCTCATTCAAGCTTCACAGGAATGTTCCTTTGGTGGTCACCTTTGAAAATTGTTCAAAGAATTTAATTCCATGCCGAACTCTGGTTGCCATGGCAACCAAAAGAAAAAACTTTAAATAGCTTCTTCTAAAAAAATCCAAAGAGCTAGAGCTTAGATATTTGGCATGAATCATCTCCTAGTGAGTGTCTATGAAGTTTGTTCAAATAAAAGTCCTAGGGTCAAAATTGGCCCCGCCCCAGGGGTCATTGATTTTCCCTATATGCATATAGTAAAAACTTGAAAATCTTCTTTTAAAGAACCGAAAGAGCTAGAGCTAAGATATTTAGCATGAAACATGTTCTAATGGATGTCTACCAAGTTTGTTCAAATAAGAGCCCTGGGGTTAAAATTGGCCCCGCCCCGGGGTCATTGATTTTCCTTATATGTGTATAACAAAACTTAAAAAACTTCTTTGAAAAAAAACCAAATAGCTAGAGTTTAGATACTAAGCATGAAAATAAACTTTTACTTTAAATGACATCTCCTCATAAACCACTAAGCCCATTCCATCCAAACTTCACAGGAATGTTCCTTTGGTGGTCACCTTTGAAAATTGTTCAAAGAATTTAATTCCATGCCGAACTCTGTTTGCCATGGCAACCAAAAAAAAACTTTAAATAGGCTTCTTCTAAAAAATCCAAAGAGCTAGAGCTTAGATAATTTGGCATGAATCATCTTCTAGTGAGTGTCTACCAAGTTTTTTGTTCAAATAAAAGCCCTAGGGTCAAAAATTGGACCCGCCCCGGGGTCATTCATTTTCCTTTTATGTGTATAAACAAAAACCTTAAAAAACATCTTCTTTGAAAAAACTCAAATAGCTAGAGTTAAGATATTAAGCACGAAGCATCTTGTAGTGAGTGTCTACAAAGTTTGTTCAAATAAAAGCCCTGGGGTCAAAATTGCGCCGCGCCCCGGGGGACATTGATTTTCCTCATATGTGTATAGCAAAATTTAAAAATCTTCTTTGTGAAAACACCCTGAATAGCTAGAGTTTAGATATTAAGCATGAAAATTTTCTTTTTCTAGTAAGTGTCTACAAAGATTGTTCAAATAAAAGTCCTTGGGTCAAATTGGGCCTGCCCCAGGTGTGTCATTGTTTTTAACTGTATGTGTAAAGAAACACTTGACCAGCTAGACCTTAGATGTTTAGCATGATACATCTTCTAATGGGTGTCTACCAAGTTTGTTCAAATAAAAGCCCTGGGGTTTAAACTGGCCCCGCTCCGGGGGCCTATATACAGGTGAGCGACTTCAGGGCCATCATGGCCCTCTTGTTTAATCAAAAGGTTAATTTTATCTGGTATAATAGCTTCTTCAAAAATAGAAATTTCATCAAAGATGTATTCCATATTATTATGGCCAAATAAGGCTTATATTTGTAGAGAGTACCACCGCTATATTTATTGCTTTTCATCCACATTCAAATATATTTAGGCTGAAAATTATATTTTATCATTTCACTGTGAAATTATTAAAATACAGTTTCACTATCTACTGAAAAGCAAGTATTGACTACAAAATCTCCATAAACAAAATGGTATTTTGTTCAGATTAGTGCTATGTAGCTGCCAATGGAGGAATGAAAGATTATATGAAATTATCCTATTAGGATCAGACAATTTTCCCTAAAAATGAGCATTAAAGATTCATCATGATGGATTGCTATTATTTCCCAGTTTACCAGGAACTATAATAGTTCTTATAATTAAATTGTTACAATACAATTGGGAGACAAATATTTTGGTTGTTGTTGGCATTGTTGCTATAGAGCGGTTAACTATTTTGTTATATCCTATTTTGTTGTAAAGATGTTATTGTTGTACAGAGGGCAGCACTGTAGAGGTTGCCCTGTATAATTATTAATGGTTATTATCCCATTTTTCATAATACATGGATTGTAATCTTGGTAACTTAGATTATTATTTAATAAAGTCTACAAGGCGGAGACCCAGTGTACCAGTCCCGCCTATACCTGTAAGTTTCGACAATTTTGTTGATTTTATTTTCAGATGAAAGTGGAAAGCTTAAATGTATTTTTTTTTAAATAAAAAAAGTTTCATCTAAATTGGTAAGCCAATATTAGCTTAAAATACAGGCGTCATATTTAACAAAACATGTGAATATTAAATTGTGAAATATATGATTAGACAAGAAATAACCATGCCTATTCATATGCTTCATTCTGATATAAAGATATTTTTACATTGACGTTGGAAATGAAATTATGGGAGTTCCTAACAAGTGTCAAATGTGTTTTAGGGTCAAGAAACCCCTCCTCCATTACCATCTGTTGCTAAGCGACCAAGCCTTTAAGATAGGATTCTAAATAAAGTTAATACGAAAAGGGAACTACCGCCAACACAAGATGAGGCACAAAACCGTCTACTAGCAGCTGGTGACTGGGAAGGATCTCAAGGGAGTGAGTATTTTTAGAAAATAATATGTATACAATATGAAGTATATTATGGTATTTATAATATTTTGAGTTCTTGCGGGTAGTAATCAAAGCACAAGGTATTGACACAAGTGCTTCATTTCTAGCACACAAACTTAAGCATAGACATAAGGGACTTTTTTTGGCTAAATGGTTAAGGTTGCTCACTTCAAATCAGTTGTCTCTCATCCATGTTTAAATCCCAACATTTTGTCATGTGGCAAAGCTATCCATCTCGCTTATGGAAGGTATTTGGTTCTACTCCGGCACCTATTCATGTAAAATATACTGCATGGATTGATAATGTTGGCATATGTCACAGATTTATTGAAAATTTGTCCTGAGTGGACAGGTGTCTGAAGGTTGGATATTACGATCTGAACCCCAAAAATGTCAGATATGTTTTCTTGCATGTTCAACCATATTTAAAACAACGAAAATCAGTAAATTAATGTTCCATTAAAACATATCATTCGTTACTATTTTCTTATAGTAGGATAAGAACATCATGCATAACAGAGTGAAATGACATCATGCATTTTCATTCTTAAATGCACAAAATGATGTAAATTTAAAAGCGTGCAATGCAGCTGGCACCACCCATGAGAGATAAAATCTCCAGTGTATGTAAAAGTTACAGAAACACTAGGTATGCAAGAAAGAATTATTATTCAACAACTGAAGCTGGAAAAATGACTACAACCCAACAAACAAACAAAAATCATTACTTAGCATAGCTGTTAAACAATGGATTTCTGGTTTATGATTGTAATAGTATTATTAACTAGTGGTTTAATTTCTTCAGTATAGAATTATGAAAGTGTTGACTGTGTTATTTTGCCAGATAGCCACATTGGATTTGACAGCCGACGTGTTACGCTTCAACGACTTGGGATGGATGCTGACAAGTTGGAGGATATTTATGGCAGTGTGCCAAGAACGTTACAACATTTTGATCTAAAGCGGAGTCAGATAGAGATTCAGGAAACACTTGGTAAGGCAGTCAGATTAAGGTAGTGGTATTTATGTCCTGGTTTTTAGCTCACCTGTCACAAACTTTAAAAATTGTTCAAAGAATTTAATTCCAAGTAGAACTCTGGTTGCCATGGCAACCAAAAGAAAAAACTTAAAATATCTTCTTTAAGAAAATCTCAAGAGCTAGAGCTAAAATATTTGGCATGAAACATCACCTAGTCAGCGTCTACCAAGTTTGTTCAAATAAATGCCCTTGGGTCAAAATTGCCCCCCAGGGGTCATTGATTTTCCTTATTTGTATATAGTAAAAACTTAAAAATCTTCTTTTAAAAAACCCAAATAGCTAGAGCTAAAATATTAAGCATGAAGCATCTTCTAGTGGGTGTCTACCAAGTTTGTTCAAATAAGAGCACTGGGGTTAAAATTGGCCTGGCCCCGGGGGGTCATTGATTTTCCGTATTTGTATTTAGTAAAAACTTAAAATATTTTCTTTTAAAAAACCGCAAGAGCTAGAGCTTAAATATTTGGCATGAAACATCAACTAGTCATTGTCTACAAAGTTTGTTCAAATAAATGCCCTGGGGTCAAAATTGGCCCGCCCCGAGGTGTCATTGATTTTCCTTATTTGTATATAGTAAAAATCTTCTTTTAAAAAACCCAAATAGCTAGGCATGAAACATCTTCTAGTGAATGTCTACCAAGTTTGTTCAAATAAAAGCCCTGGGGACACAGGGGGGTCATTGATTTTCATTATTTTGTATAGAGTGAAAACTTAAAATATTTCTTTTTAAAAAAAACAAAAGAGCTAGAGTTTAGATGCTAAGCATGAAATACTTTCTAGTAAGTGTCTACCAAGTTTGTTTAAATAAAAGCCCTGGGGTGAAAATTGGCCCCTCGGGGGGGGGGGGGTCATTGTTTTTTGCTACATGTATATAGTAAAAACTTTAAAAAAAACTTCTTTTAAAATCCCAAAGAGTTAGAGCTTAGATAGTTATCATGATGAAACATCTTCTAATGGCTGTCTACCAAGTTTGTTCAAATAAAAGTCCCTGGTTTAAAATTGGCATTGGCCCAGGGGCATATAAGTGATAATGTCATCACCTTGGAATTTGTATAGCAATGAACTACGGAAGCGTCCTGGTGCCAATTCATAATGTTCTATAAAAAATAAACTCCTACGTAGGAGGTAAAAAAGCATAATTACGAGTTTGTAACTCCTACGTAGGACTTTTAAACTCCTACGTAGGACTTTTAAACTCCTACGTAGGACTTTTTAACTCCTACGTAGGAGATAAAAAAGCCTAATTAGGAGTTTATAACTCCTACGTAGGACTTTTAAACTCCTACGTAGGACTTTTTAACTCCTACGTAGGAGATAAAAAAAAGCCTAATTAGGAGTTTATACAGGTGAGCGATTTCAGGGCCATCATGGCCCTCTTGTTTAATTTACTTACAAGAAATAATTTAAAATCGCTTGAGTACATCTCGTTTAGGATTCCTTTTAAGTAGTGTTTTATTTATTTCATTACATAGTCTTTAAGTAGATTTCAGTGGCGGTCTCGGTCATACTGGCGGTTTCCGTGTCACCGTCATCTGTATCATAAAAGTTTATAATAAACTATTTCCCATGTCATGGTCTCTGAAGCAGGCATGTGCCTTGCTTTTGGGCATACATTTCACACTGTCGGATACATGAAACGGTGCAGATTTTCCTCGATACGGTGCTTCCATCCAATATGGAGGAAGGTAAACAACTAAAAGGTACCTCTCATTTTATTTTCTATGTATTTAGACAAACCTGTTATATATTGTAAAAGAAGAATATTTGCATGTAACGTAAAAATAAATTTAATCTTGCTTTTATCACATTTATGGTTTAAACTCTTAACCACACAATGTGGTTACCTGATATATTTTAAAAGAAGAATATTTGCATGTAACGTAAAAATAAATTTAATCTTGCTTTTATCACATTTATGGTTTAAACTCTCAACCACACAATGTGGTTACCTGATAAAACAAACAATCCTTAAAGGATGTATGACCAGTATGACTCCAGATGTAACATATATTTCACCCAGGTAATAAAACCACAAAGGGACGCCTTTTTATGTCGATGAAAGTGTGGTTTCGGTAGTCTGTTAAGAACATTCATTTATTCAATGGAGAAATTTTATACGATTTGGTCATTTTTAAGCGAGGATAGGAATTACAACTTAAAATTGAATACATTGTCCTGAAACTTTTTTTTTATTCACATGCTTATTTTTATATTTTGATCTAGCAAAGAAAAAACATTTTCTGCTGTTAATTGCCAGAACGTAGAAACCAATTAAATCTTATGTTTTACCACTGAAGTGATAATGTCATCACCTTGGAATTTGTATAGCAATGAACTACGGAAGCGTCCTGGTGCCAATTCATAATGTTCTATAAAAAAATAAACTCCTACGTAGGAGATAAAAAAGCCTAATTACGAGTTTGTAACTCCTACGTAGGACTTTTTAACTCCTACGTAGGACTTTTTAACTCCTACGTAGGAGATAAAAAAACCTAATTAGGAGTTTATAACTCCTACGTAGGACTTTTAAACTCCTACGTAGGACTTTTTAACTCCTACGTAGGAGATAAAAAAGCCTAATTAGGAGTTTATAACTCCTACGTAGGACTTTTAAACTCCTACGTAGGACTTTATAAGTCCTACGTAGAACTTTATAACTCCTACGTAGGACTTTAAAACTCCTACGTAGGACTTTTTAACTCCTACGTAGGACTTTTTAACTCCTACGTAGGACTTTATAACTCCTACGTAGGAGATAAAAAAAAGCCTAATTAGGAGTTTATAAGTCCTATGTAGGACTTTTAAACTCCTTAGTAGGAGTTTATAAGTCCTACGTAGGACTTTATAACTCCTACGTAGGACTTTAAAACTTCTACGTAGGAGATAAAAAGGCCTAATTAGGAGTTTATAACTCCTACGTAGGACTTTTAAACTCCTACGTAGGACTTTTTAACTCCTACGTAGGACTTTTAAACTCCTACGTAGGACTTTTTAACTCCTACGTAGGACTTTATTACTCCTACGTAGGATTTTATGACTTTATAAGAAATGCATACAGAATGCTTTGCAAATCTCAACATTCCGGACCGGTATATCGGCGAAGGAACAAGACACTTACCCCCCCCCCCCACCCCCTCAAATCTCAAATATAGAGGACATTTCACCTTTGGTTCATACAGAATTTATTTAAGTTTGATTGTGTAGGAAGCTATAAGCTTATAGACACACTTTCGAATCCGTTCCTGGAACCAACCAGTACGTACTTAGCAATGAGTGTAAAGTTTCTTGCTCAAGGAAACAACGGCTTGCGCCTAACGTGGTTTGAACCCATGCGGCTAGCGATCATTAGGCTACTAGTCACACGGCCATGCCGCAACACTTCACCTTTTATTAAAGTGTCTCAGATTTCTAGAGTGTACAGTGTCTTAGGGTGAGGTGTCTGTAAGCATTGGCGATGTATCCCGAAAAATTGCTTTACAGCTATTCGAAAAAAACTTACTCGACATCAAGCATATATATCAAAATTTTAAAAGGCTTTAATGATTACGATTTCAAAACGAACTAGCTGAACAAAACGAGCAATTTATCCATTTTCGGCCGTTTCAAATGATTAAATCCTTATAGGGGGCAGGGGGGGGGGGGGTAGTGAAGTGTCTTGTTCCTGCTCCGTAAAGTTTAAGAAGATAACGGTTTGCGGAGCATTATGCATGCATATGTTTAATAATGAATTACATTGTATATCCTACTTTGAACAAAGTTTAACCCATACATTTTGTGTACATGTGTATAATAAATATAACTAAACGTACATAATACAGAATCATCGTTTAATATATGCAGAGAATGACAAAATCATCTCTGGCTACAGACTAAAGGTATTTACTAAAGTGGCTTGCCACAATTACAACGTGACACATATGAGCCGCGCCATGACAAAACCAACATAGTGGGTTTGCGATCCGCGCAGTCTGATCAGGATCCATGCTTTTCGCTATCAGTTTCTCTACTTGTAATAGGGTTTGTAAGCGAACAGCATGGATCCTAATCAGACTGCGCGGATGCGCAGGCTGGTCTGGATCCATGCTGGTCGCAAATGTACTATGTTAGTTTTGTCATGGCGCGGCTCATATAATTTATTTTCCTACATAATATGCTATCTTAAGTTATACTCAAGCATACATGTCCGTCGAACTCTGTGCTTTCAGTTCTTTGATATGTATTCTACGTAGAAGTTATAAAGTCCTACGTAGGAGTTTAAAAGTCCTACTTAGGAGTTACAAAGTCCTACGTAGGAGTTATAAAGTCCTAATTAGGCTTTTTTATCTCCTACGTAGGAGTAATAAAGTCCTACGTAGGAGTTTAAAAGTCCTACGTAGGAGTTATAAACTCCTAATTAGGCTTTTTTATCTCCTACGTAGGAGTTATAAAGTCCTACGTAGGAGTTACAAAGTCCTACGTAGGACTTTATAACTCCTACGTAGGACTTTTAAACTCCTACGTATGACTTATAAAGTCCTACGTAGGAGTTATAAAGTCCTACGTAGGACTTACAAAGTCCTACGTAGGAGTTTAAAAGTCCTACGTAGGAGTTACAAACTCCTAATTAGGCTTTTTTATCTCCTACGTAGGAGTTATAAAGTCCTACGTAGGACTTATAAAGTCCTACGTAGGAGTTATAAAGTCCTACGTAGGAGTTTAAAAGTCCTACGTAGGAGTAATAAACTCCTAATTAGGCTTTTTTATCTCCTACGTAGGAGTTATAAAGTCCTACGTAGGAGTTATAAAGTCCTACGTAGGAGTTAAAAAGTCCTACGTAGGAGTTTAAAAGTCCTACGTAGGAGTTACAAACTCGTAATTAGGCTTTTTTATCTCTACGTAGGAGTTTATTTTTTTTATAGAACATTATGAATTGGCACCAGGACGCTTCCGTAATGAACCGTCAAATTTGTAACATCTGTGAAATTGATGTCAGCGCCAAGATAAACATTGGTCCTTTTTATGACTTGATAACAGAAAAAAACAATAATTAAATATTTAATTTCATGTCAATAAGTAAGCCCTTTGTATACAGGCGTGTCCCTAAATTACTCACTTCTTGTCCACCAATAAAAACGAGTTCTTCCTTATAGTTGCCTTATAAGAAAACAATAATTGGGTATTTGTAAAGTAAAAGGTAACTTGGTATGTATGTTTCCCACCTGACTATCAAGTTTTATCAAATTAACTGCTTTATAAATACACAGTAAATTAATATGATCGAGCATTGTATGAACCGCAGAGAAAAGAAGTACTTCCCTTCAATGAGAGGTTGAATTGACCTATTTTGATATGTGGCCTTGGGTGTGATGCGTAGAAGAGAATTATATACAAAACAACTGGCATAGGTTTGTTTCTTGTCAACATGTGCAAAAATATGACATGTCAATTTTTGGAAAAAATACGACATGTTAAATTTTGCATTTACATGTATAAGATTGACTTTTTTGGAGTGTTACCTGTTCTATTGTTATAAAGTACACACTCTTATGTAAACACTTGATTAAACTTTACATTTTTCTGATGGCGGATACATAAGATAGTAAAATACACAGGCGCTAGTCACATAATCAAATATTTTACATTATCGGTCTATATATGTATATAAAGATATAAGGCCCCCAACGAAACAAAAACATCATGCAGAACAAACAAGAACACTGCTGAAAGAAACGACCAGATCACGGTTATCTCTTTCTGGTCGCCATCTGAAAGGATCAATCCAAGCGTTAAAGCTTTTTATTTCATTAAAATTCTTCAAATAGCAAAGAAATGAGTAAAAGTTTCAGAAAATGCCAATATTTTCAATCCATGTCGTTTTCGACGTCCAATCTATTCATGTATACAAACACGATTTCTGGTCGATTTCTACGAAATAAATAGAAAACATCTAAAATTTCCTCATAAAATTCATAAACAAACTATTTGTCTATCAATCTGCGAAGTCTAAATTGAACTAGAGCCCTCTTTGTACTCAAATATTTAAAAAATATTGGTTGTAGAAGCGGAGGTCAAGTAAAGTGCGCCATTTGTAATTTGAAGTGACATATAAATGAAGCAAAGAAATAGTATTATACGATTGGTCAATAGTATTCCGGTATTTATCTTAACCAATCAAATCCTTATATAATATTCAGAGCGGAACAGTATATACATGCGCTATACATGGCGATAAAATACTGTCACAAGCGAGAACCTTGTGTATTTTTTAATGAAATACGTACGATGAGGGCATTTGATCAGTGAAGACTTCGCAGATCGATAGGAAAAGAGTTTGTTTATGGAACGTACGTGGAAATTCTAGCCGTTTTTTGTTTTTTCCGTAAAAATCGATCAGAAAATTGTGTTTGTATACATGAATGGACTGGACGTCGAAAACGACATGAATAAAAAAAATATTGGCATTTTGCGAAACTTTTCCCAATTTCTTTGCTATTTGAGGGATTTTAATGAAATAAAAAGCGTTGGCACTTGGATTGATCCTTTCAGATGGCGACCAGAAAAAGATAACCGTGATCTGGTCGTTTATTGCAGCAGTGTTCTTGTTTGTTCTGCATGATGTTTTTGTTTCGTTGGGGGCCTTATATCTTTATATACATATATAGACCGATTATGTAAAATATTTGATTATGTGACTAGCGCCTGTGGTAAAATACAATATCAAGAATAAGAAATACCAGATACTAAAGTAGTTTATTAGATGAGTTGACCACAGCTGGTCTAGACTTGTTAATAATATTTTGTCCTAATTTTCTATTCATAGTTTAAACCAGTAATTTGATTATAGTTTTCCTTTGTATATTTTGACCGAATTAGTTAATCCTTTATGGTATCATTTTTCTATTGTATACTTTAGACCATATTTATGTGACCCCTAATCCTTTATGGTCGTAATTGTCTATTGTCTATTTTGGCCATTATTATGTTAACCTAATCCTTTATGGTAGCAATTTTCTATTCATAACTTTGACCATTATTACGTCACTTATGTAAACAAATTGCCTGTAGATATCCAATAGTACAACAAAAGTTTTGGCGGGATTAAATCATTTGTGCACATGAAGCTATTGTTTGATTGTGCATATGTGTGCATGATTTGTTGTAAATCTTTTCTGTAAACAAGGTTGTAGATAATGGACCTTTCCGGTATTTACAGTTTTAAGTAAATTGGCTAACTTGTTATCCAATCGTTACATTGAGATATTACATAGTCACTGGTTGACCTGGTTTGCACAAAAGAACACGTGCTTATGTTTGTGATACTGTTTGTGAGCAGTTGACCTAGCAATGAATAGAAAAGGTGTGGCTAAATGTTCCGCTACGAAAAACCGGAAAGGTCCATTGGATTGTGTTATCACTGAACAGTCAACATTTCTAATGCTGAGTGTACTAAATTCACCTGATTAAATAGCTGTTAAGGGCAACCTGTATCAACTTGTTCATTGATAAAAGTTGTACCGTTATCTAATTATAGATGTAACATGTTGAGTTTTCTAGTGAAAAACTAGACATGTTTTAAGATGTATTACAATGGTAGGGTACTTCGTCATCGCGCACCTGCTGAATGCTCCCACTTGGACCATTTTTTCGTCGACTCAAAGGTAAAATACAATTTTATTATAAGAAAACGTTAAGAGTATTAAAAGAAGAATCATGTAGCGCACCAAAGAATGGCTATAGTACTTTAAGGTAATTGTAAAAAAAAGTTGTGATAGATTTATTGCCTGGTTTAGGCCTGAAAACGGGATAAGTGTTTTTCTCTGAATGCTCCCCACTCGGACTTCTCCCGAAACATATATGAAATAAGGTTGAAAACCTTCTTTAAAATTATTTTTAACGTCCCGGAAAATAAACCGAGTCATGGTATACCCATTATTTTATATATAAGTTTCAAAATGTTTCTATTCAAAAGTCAGTTTTTTTAATTCTTTTATAAAAATGGAAAATGCTCCCACTCGGACTCAACTTCAGAGGTGCTCCCACTCGGACCTAAATATATACAAATTTTGAAAGCACATTGCTGTTCAACATATTATTATTTTTTTAAAATATTCTTTAATATTTTCACATTCATATATTTCATATAATCCCAGTAAGAATTCAATGATACGGCATTTTTAAAATACGATACTAATATTTAAATTACTAAACAGTCTCGTTAAATATTCTTCTTAGAGGGAATAGTATAAGGGGAAAAAAAGTTTGTTTGGAAACAATTTCCTCGTTTAGAAGATGTTCGCTTAAAATAAAAACAATTGTTTATACAATATTTAAAATAAATAATAACGTTTTGTTTTGCAGAAGTATTTGTATTTGTGACCAAGTATGGGAAAAGTAGATAAACCACATTTGCGACGTAAGGAAGCACATGGCAGGACATTTTCTTGGCACGGTCAGCTGGAGCAAAATTTTAACGATACCAACTTGGGATAATATCTCATTGAGGAGGAATTTACTCTAGAAAACACAAGAATTTAATTAGTTCTTTGAAGTAATTTGTTTTTGGGTTCAGTTTTTTGCGTTAATTTTTGGGACAATGTGTCATAAAAGGATCAATTTTCATCTTGAAATTTCACCACTGGAGGATAGATTTCAATTCAAAGTAAAAATACCGCAAACCCAAGAATGACAACTCCTTCCAGTTTTTGGAGTTATTGCCTCTTTTTCCACTATCATTCGTTTGCAAGGGACCATACCTCTAAAGGTATTTGAGATATAACTTAAAACTTTTATATTGAACATGTTTAATAGAAGGTGAATAGCAGAAGCATAAGGAACCAGAAGGTTCACTTAATGCTTCTTTGTTGTTTTTACTTTGTTTTTCATGGAGAAGTGTTTGTCATATTTTTTATGTCTAGGCTATAACTTTTCCATTAATTTTCACGAGTATCATTACTTGGAATTTTTTACACGTATTGTAAGGGTTACTTCCCCCCTTTGAAATGTACTTCCTCCTTATGGCGGGGGATTTTGCTGTCTGTGATTCCTTCTGTATTATTGTTATTATTTTAACGCCATTCAAATATCCTGAAATCATTTTTCTATGATTTTATTCATAAATATAATGCTTAAATGAAGATTTATCAATATTGTATGTCCCGAAAAGCATTATTTGTAAATATAATACCGAATTTACATTTCATAAAGGGGAGGTAATTAGAAAATATTTTCCATTAAGTGTAAGTTTGAATCTTTCAAAAGGAAATGAATGCATTATGCATACATGTATATTTTAATGATTACATATATTTTGGACAAGCATTTGCAGTACGTATTTTACATATTCCTTTATGTTTGAAAATTGTTTTAAGTACCATAAATATTAATACATTTAATTTTATAGACAATTTCAATTGGTAACAGCCTGAAATATAACTTTCATGATCTTTGATTACCAAAATATGGTAAAGACTGTGATAAAGAAATAACTATGAACTTTGTTTTTCTTATTTTTTTTATTCTTTTTATTTAGGTAAAAATACGAACACATGATAACTTTCATACTTAAAATTGTCAAAGTTGTTAATAATTGTGACGCCGTGAGTATGGCAGTACATTGACTTTTTAACCAGTTCATGACAAAAATGATTTACATGTTGTTCTTTAATAAACTATTCAAATCAACCGATAGATATTGACTTCTTTATGTTCATAAACGTACCATTATGCTATGCTGTTTTAAAACATAAAATCACAAGTTTAACAAACACGCAAAACCAATGGCTTTTAAATTATCAACAAGATATTAAAGTCAGCAATTATTGAATAAATGCTGGCCTCTAAAATGTGCACGAGTCCAGCAGAATTCTTAATCCGGTATGGTACTAAACAATGAAAAATGACTTCTTTGTAAAACACCACAATTTTTTTAACATCTAAACAAAACTTTATTCTTGAGATCCAAACTGCCCATTTAAAGTCTTATAGTCCTAGCTTGTTGTTGGCAATAATTTTGAATTATCCCTTCGGGATGCAACACAAGCCAAGTGCACCTTTTTGTATAGTGATCCTGTCAGTTGAAAACTTGCCATGCACCTTGTTCCTGCCCAACGACGTCATTCTACAGAATCAAAGAAGTGATCTCTGTAAAAAGGAATGAAAAGTTAATGTTGCCAAACACAGAAGTTATTGACAAAATGGTGTTAAAATTGTGAGAATAATCCATAAAAGCTAACAAAGCAATGTGCTTTCAAAATGTATAAATTTGGGTCGAGTGGGAGCATCTCTGAAATCGAGTCCGATTGGGAGCATTTTCCCATTTTCATAAAAAAAACCTTTAAAAGACTGACTTTTGAATAGAAATATTTGAAAAACTAATAAAGAGAATAATGGTATACATGACTCGGTTTATGTTCCGATACGTTAAAGATAATTTTAAAGAAGGTTTTCAACCTTATTTTCATATATGTTTCCGGGAGAAGTCCGAGTGGGAGCATTTCAGAGAAAAAACACTTATCCCGTTTTCAGCCCTAAACCAGGCAATTAAATCTATAAACTTTTTTTTAACAATTATCTCAAGTACTATAGCCATTCTTTGGTGCGCTACATGATTTTTTAATACTCTTACGTTTTCTTATAATAAAATTGTATTTTACCTTTGAGTCGACGAAAAAATGGTCCAAGTGGGAGCATTTAGCAGGTGCGCGATGACGTAGTATCCTACCATTGTATTAGTTTCCATTGAAATATTGAACATCAAAAATATGTTAGATTTTATAGTCGTCGTGTTATCTATTCATAAACGTGACATGTCATGTTTTCTAGCCATAAACGTAACATGTTACGTCATTATGTAAACAAATTGAATGTGGACCCCACCCCCATTCATCACGGAGAGTCAGAAATACATACAAAGCTACCAAAATTTTTAGTTTCGGGTAAAAACCCAAAAATACTTCTCATTTCCTACACACAAACAAGAAAGAATTACAATGACAGAGAAATATCAGAAGTTATCAGTACCTTCAATTAAAACACCATGTCTGACTTATTAAAAAATTTGGCCGGGACCATCATTCGAATATGTCCCCTGCCCCCTTAATACACTAACGTTACTTCAGTATGAAAGTGAGCGATAGTGGAACATTCGACCGGTGCACTGGAGAGTATACTATCTCTATAGCTTTATATTTTTCTAAAAGAATATGAAAAGCATAATTATGCAAAAAAGCAATCAAACAATAAAAGCAAAATCTCTATAGCTTTATATTTTTTTAACTGTGTTTTAACTTTATTATGCAAAAAAGCAATCAAACAATATTGTTTAAACATTGAACATTTCAACTTGCGGTTTACACTTTATCAAAACAATGAAATAATTAATAACAACACATTGCTGCGTGCACGGCACTTTTATCATTGATTTTAATGCTTCATTGGCACACTTCAATTCCAAGTTAATAAGCACGATCGAGGTTTGAGGTTTTTCCATATACAGATATAAAAGGAAAAAACGTGACCCACAGGACACGGCCCATTTTGAAAACAATCTTGATAGAAATTCATTAGATGGTGTTTCATGTTCTAGCCCATGGGTTTTCAGATAAGAGGATTTTTGTAGATTTTATTATAGAATCTACATGTAATAATATAAGGAAAACCATTATCCCCATGCCAGAGCCACTCTTTTAACAATTTTGATGGATATCTAACAAATAGATGATGTTTTATGCTCCAGCACTTGGGATTTCGGAGAAAAATATTTGTGAAAATTAAGCTATAAACATGTGAAGAAAACCCATGAACCCCCATGAGAGGGCCAAATTTGCAGTAGAGATTTTAATTGATATCATTTACTACATAATAAAGCTAGCTCTGGGCCTTGAACTTTAGAGGAGAATTTTTTGAAATTTGCATTTTAAAACCCCATTTATGGAACAACTTTGAACATTTGAACAACTTTGATAAGAAACCACCAAAGGACAATTCCTGTGTCCTTTTGTTAATAGCCGGTGATGTTGTTTACAGAAACTGTTGACGACGAAAAAGAGCCCGGCGGACGACGACGAATAATAAGGGAACATAATAGCTCATCATGTGCACGTTATGCTCAGCTGAGCTTAAAATCATACAAAGTAGGTCCGTCGTCCGTCTTCGAACAGAAAACTATGGTGGCCGGTGTGGCCATTTCAAACCCGCGATAAAATTTTGCAATTTACAAACTCGCAAGATTTCTGCCGAAACCGTAAAAAATGTTGCACACTAAATGCCGCGTTTCCTCCGTAAAGCTCGACTTTTTACTTTTACGAAAGAAGTTTGACAGAAAAGTCAAGAGATTCTATAAGCCGCGACATTTTATACAATTTCGACATAAAATCTCGCGGGTTCAAAAGTTTCCAGCGACATTTTATAAGCTGACGCTAAAATTTCTCCGGCGCAACCGACCACCATAGCTGCATTACAAATAATTAGAAGTGTTAACAAAATGTTCATCATTTAAAAAATGTCAAGACAAAAAAAAATTATGTTTCATCTGAATGGCCATAGGCTTATTGCGTCCAGTTTTCAAAGTCGAAATATTGCCTGTAATGTTGATTTGTTTTCAATTAATTTTGGTTCAATTCTTAACGTGTGGGTCGGTCATAATTTAACAGGAAGGTGTTAAATTCCAACGTTGAAAATTGATCAATTTTCCGTTGAAGGTCGTCTCCTGGGTCATTTAATACACGATTAAAATGATCATTGAGTATTAACAAAACCAGGATCAACAACAATATTGCCTTCGCATTCCAAATAAGTCATGGGTACAGAATGAAACAAGCGTATGTATTTACGGGCATAAATGTACTTGTAAAGATTTACGTTTACATTTTTGTCTTGTAGCAAAGTAATATAATATACGTGATGTTATCATTAATTCCGACGTGGACTACACTGTACACAAGGAAGAAAAATAACCTCTGTACAACTCAATTAGGACTAATACTATAGATGACGCTCCGGTCAGTTATAACAATTCAAAAGGTTAAGCCTTACAAAATTAATATCGAAATAATGTTCAAACTTTAGGCGTAACGCAGTTGGTAACTTCACTAAGGATGTCTGTTTAATTTTTGGTTTAAAATGCCACGTTCTAGCCTTTTATCTATCTAACAACAAAATATCTAGTTAGTTTGATAAATATCTGAAATTTATCGTATAGAAAGCTAACTAGTTAGTCAGATTAACGCAATAATTATATGGAAATGTGCCACCATAAGAAATAGAGAGAAAAAATCAATATATTTATTTGGTAGACTTACTGAACAAAATAACATAACAATGCTTAAGAAATGTTTTTATTCGAAAAGGAACCAAATCGTCGCTAATTCAAAATTCACGAAGTTAGTGTAAAGTGTAAATATGCTGTATGTTCCCTTGGCAATGACTGTCTCAAATCATTGAAAGCTATAAACCGATGAAGGTATCCCTGTAGAATTCCGTACTGTACTTGCTGCGCGGTTCCCAAAAAGCTCTTATGCGACCTTAAAGCAGGCTAGTAATTATATTTTCGATACGGCTCAAATCGAAACCTTTTGTAGGAAATTGTCTTTCTCTTTACCCTTTGTCGTGTAGCATAGGAATTGAGTGGTTTCAAATTTCAAGTTTATTGGAATGTTAAAGGCGAACAAAGGCATCCGAAAACATATAGCAAACATGATTAATAAAATGACATAAAAAAACAACCAAAGAGAATATCATTTACAGCGTTTGGAAGATGAAAATCTTTAATAAAAATGAGACTAGAAAGTTGCTTAAAACATATCATATTTAGTTTTATAAAAAATTGACAACTTCCTTTAAATTAATTTTTTGTCGCTATGCATAAGTACAGGAATTGGGGTTGTTGTCTAAATATTTCTTTATGATATCGTTAAAGAAGGTACAGTAAGAGATAATGAAATTCATCACTTAAAAAGTTATTTTACACGTGAAATTATATGTGTTCTCTTGCAGTATTATAAAATATTCCTTTTTCAAATAGGTAAGGTATTATTCAAACACATAAACTAACATAAAGAAATAGCAATATTAAAAAGTAACAGTTTTAAATATTCTAAAACAAAACACCAACAAATTCTTGTTTATACATTCTATGATTAAAAAATGCGTTTACAAGAATTGCTAATCGTACTGGACTTGTTCAGCTAAACTGGTCAATACACGTACTTAGCGTTTACAATACATTTAAGCCAGTTTCCTGTTCTAACAAAAAATGGCAAACCCAGTTTATTCAGAAAGTCTATAAATCTTGGATAAATTCTGAATACATGACTACAAATACATTTAAAGGTCTACTAGGTGTTGGTTGCCGTATTGGTATACAGTTTATACACGTATAAACAGGCAAAATTTCTTTCCAAAGGGGAATCATTATTTTTTTACTCATTTTTTTTTTTATTTTATTTATTTATTTATTTATTCTTTTTTATTTGAAGCATCATCTGTAGAGTTGTTTCTGTACGTTTGAATTGCTTGTAAATGTAAATTAATATAACAAAATGGTTGCACAGATACTCTTAATCTTCATATATTATGTTAAGTTTATTACTGTAAACTTAAATGTAACATTAACACTTTATCATGCATGATTAACTTTGTTTCGCAATTATACCAGCTTTCAAGACAAGCTATTCAACTTTGATTTTGAGAAAATTTATTTTCGTTTATCAAAATCAGTTTTTGTTTGTGAAAATCAGCCATAGAATAACGAAAATAAGCTTTGTTTACTGTTAACCACGATACATTGTAAGAAGATACATGTACTTGCAATGAAACACACTGTTTGCCTTACCATGCAAAAGCGATTGTCAAAAGCATAGCCAAACCAATGAGACAAATGAATAGATACAGTATCAAATGTTGAAAAATGCAGGAATCTTCGGGCTTATATATTTTCACCAATTGTCAAAGAATATTGAAGACATGGAATGTCGTACTTAAGTGAGAATGAGTGTTTCACTATCGTAGCATCACAACCGGTAAAATAAAAAGTCAAGATTTTTCCAAACGGAGCACCGCACTTCTCACAGTTTCTTTTAAGAAAGTAAGTGCTAATTTCTGACGTCATTCAATACGGATGAAGAAAGCAAATTGTTGAATCTGAAGATAGAACATCGCAGGACTAGAGAATGGATAACGGGTAAGTTGATATTTCATTTGTATCAATTTCCAAGGAATATAAAAATGAAAAGTTACTTCTAGATAACTTTGCGATACATTTTTATGTTTCATGTTTGAAATGAGATTTCCTTAATTAATATTTTATTTTGTATTATTTGGGATAGGTCAATTTTGAAGAGGCACAGCGTGGCTGTTTCACAATGTATACGAGGCCCGGTTTGTACGACGGTCATGGTTATGGGGCTGAAAAATGTCGGGAAATCGACCGTTATTCAACAACTTCAGAAATTAAGTTCAGGATCTTTTGATGACCGCAGGAGGAAAAGCGAGAGCTTTGTAGATTTCAAAGGACAACTTCAGTTTTCTGAGGCTACCCAATTTCCATTTAAAGGTTTGAGGAAGATGGCCATTAAAGCATCCGAGTCATTCATACTGGTATATTCTGTCGATGACGAAGAATCCTTCGACTATGTTACAAAACTGCTAAGCGAAATTATCGCAATAAAAGGTAACACTATTTATCTGTTTCTGGGTGTTTTTTCGTTGACATTTTATTACAACATACACCTTCAAACGGTAAAAAGCTTTATATAAAATGAAATGTAATATTTGTATATTGTTTATATAAGGTAAATGTGGTTTGCTTCACACTGGTTGGTTGTAACATAACATGCAACGTAGAATGTCTCTGTTATTCAATATAAATTAATATTATACGTTAACAGAATATTTTATGTCGGCTTTTAACCGCTCGGCAATTTGATTTCGTTCATACGCCTTTATTTATTTTTCAGCATTCAAACAATAGTTTTGTAAATTGTTTACACATTATATAACAAAGTATGCACATAACATGATAAAGTAGGTACATAATAAAAAAGCACATAATATAATCAAATATAGTAAAGTAGGCATAAACTATTTTAACGAATGCATACAATTTCACTTTGCATACAAACATCGCCGACAATGCGGAATCAACTTAAACAGACCAGTTGTAAACAATAAAACATCAATGTATCGTAATTATATCACTGATCACACTGTACATATCATGTGACAATAGTGCAGAGCATTTTCTAAAACCATGACAAAATACAAACCTACAATCTTATTTTAAAGATGTGAAGAGAAGGGTTAACGGTTTGCATTTGTATCTTATTACAGGAGAAAATGTCCCTCTTGTTGTAGTGGCTAACAAGATTGACAAGTCTCCGAGAGATGTGCATCCCATCATTGCTGATTGCGTGGTCACTATTGATTTTGAATGTAAACATAAAGAGGTGTGCGCCGCAACAGGGGATGGGATGAAAGAAGCACTTTCATGTCTACTCAGTTTCTTTAGTGACGGATCTCAAGTTGCTGATGAAAGCACCCACAAAAGTTCACTGAAGAAGAGGTTTTCCTTCCTCTTTCGGAAGTAGGTTGAACTAAAGGAAAACTATTTCCCAGCAATAAAATTTAACTTTGATTAAATAACAAGAGTTTAAAAAAAATCTGTATTAATTTCTGAGGTAACAGGTACACATTTTTTCTTTAGGTACACAAATTTAGAACTCACGTGCATAAATTTAAAAGAATTGAAGAAAATATTCAGTAGCAATTACAAAACTGGGACAAATTTCTAATTTCCAACAGCAAATAGGACAGAAAAATATTTCCATGTCAGGAAAAGATATAACAGGAAAGCAATTTTGGTTGAAATTTGTTTTATCCATATATAAACGTTTGTTATTCGCTCTGTCACAGTATCGTTTTGTGTATCGTAGGTGATATGTACTTCAAAATCTGCCGCTAATAAAAGATAATTTTACACGTTAGACCCAAAATTCCTTTAAATTTAACTTGAAATATGTGACCAAGATGTCGGAGATATACACAGGTAAAAAAAGATTCACAGATATATTCATACAAATTGGTTTACATAATTAAGAGAATCATCAATTTAAAGAAGTTTTGTACATATTTTTTTAAATTTTGGTTGTCACTGCTGAAAATTGAAGAGTTTAGATAAACTTTTAATAAACTTTATCACGTTTCAGTGAATAACTTCGCATATATATTAAGGTAGAAATTGGTAGATGGCATAAATCGTAATGAAAAAATGTTATATTTTAGCTAAATAAGATGATGAATTTCATGTATTATCGGAATGTCAACTGGGGAAGAAACAAATATGCCGAAATTTACTATAGTGTGAAAATGATATAAGAAAATTATCAAATACTTTAATTAAAACTCATATTTTACATTTAATGGATATACGGAAACTGGTATATGTTTGTGCTTTTTATACCATGTTGTACCAATGTTATTTTTTGTTCCTTCGGTTTCCATTACATGTTAGGGATTTACAAATGCATTGTGTAGTATATTCACAATGACAAAGTGTTTCTATATATGTATGTATATTAATTGACACATTTCCCACATGTATTCTGTGAATAAATGTATAGTTCTATATTGTGAGTGATAAAATATATGTATTACTGTTCTCTTTTCTTAACACCGAGATCATTTTATAAAATATATTTAAAAAAAAAAGAAAACCTTAGTTACTTGCTACTATCATAACGTGTGTATTTTTTCTAAACTCATTAGAATATATTTTGAAAGAGTAAAGTGCAAAATTATTCAACCAGTTTCGCTGCAAAGAGTGTGCAGGAGAGAGTTTTGAAGAAAAAAATGTGTTTTAAATATCAAAGTCATTTTCAATGTAACGTTAATATGATAGGGCATACGCCTGTAGAACCATGCGCACCCTTGCAGCACAAGGGGAAAAGAATGAATAAATGTCCCTGTATTTATTCTTTATCCCAAGGTAGTAGTTATAACAAATGTAATGATTATGTTATAAAGTTCGATAGGAAAAATAATTTTGATTAGACATTTAACAAATGTACCAAGCTGTTGACGCAAGTCGAAGAGTTTTGCACTTGATTCTCTCAAATACATTCTAATGAATAGAAAAAAAATACACACACATTAATATTTGCAATGCCAAACTATATTTTCATTATATTAAAAAAAGGTTTACATAAATTATATAAATTACATAAAATAAATTACATAAAATAATACGACCTATCTTGATTTTCCCAACTCTTTTGCACAATAGCACGCACTACCGATTTGTTGCAAAGCACCAATGTGATCCAGGTGTGCGATGTACTTTTAAAAATAAGTGATCAAAATCGGCAACCTTTTGTATGAAGAATTTCACCAAAACGGCCTTTTTCGTTTTATTGGCAATTAGTGTACGCGTCTTCATAATGGACAGTGATTTAGTAACGAGTTTACAGAGGCCTTAAAACACGAAGATCAAGTACTTTTGGTAAACTCTTCTTTTATTTGTTTAGTTTCCTTCGAACAATTAATTCTGATTTTCTAAGCATAATGTTTCCAACTTATGCTGTTAGAAAAGTCTCATTGTGCCTGTCTAAAAATACGGTTCATACACTCACTTTTAACGAATTTATGTTAAAAATCGACTGTTTATATAGAAAAAATGTTTGATTTAGGAACTCTAGAGATAGTCAGAATTCATAGCGAGTTTTTTTTTACAAATATGAATACATACAGAATTTTATTTAAATTATTATAAACATAATTTGTGTACGTGTAGTTATTACAAAGATTGTTTTACGTTGTAATAAAAATATCTTACAAGCATTGTATTTTTCCTACTGACTCAAGTCCTTCTCTTAGCCACTTGAATACCACAGACAACAAAGATAGGTCTATAATACTGGTATACATCTAACCCAGTCTGTAGTTTACCAGTCTGTACATCTGTGCAGCCTACCTTCTTTGTAATTGAATATACCTAATACTAAGGAGCAAACACCGTTAACAAAATGTAAATGTCTTTATTAAGTCCAGGTCCTTAGTTTATACAACTTATGTGAAGGGCAAAAAAGAATAGCAGGATCATAATACTGTCAAATTCCAAGCTACAGTTATGGGCCATGAACAGAGACCTTTTGCTCTCAAATAAGTGCATGAAGTTTAAACCCATTCTCTTCAGTAGTTTAGGAGATACCAACTTGCACACAAAAACTTAACCAAAGTTTGACGCCGACACCATTGCCTAAGTGAGAAGAGTAGCTGTATTTTTCGAACTGTCGAGCTAAAAATCAACTATTGGAATTTCAATTGCCATATAAGGATATAAAACAAAGTAAAATTAAAAAACTCCCGACAGTGAACATTAGTCATTTACACAGTAATATGTATGATATATACACATTATCTTTCAAGGCATAGCGGCATATCCAGAATGCCAAAAAATAATTACACCTCCAAAATTTGAATAATCTTTGGGCGAATAAAAACCAAACATATAAATCACTGTAAATGATTAGGTCATGACAAGGCCTCTCAAAAGGTAGAGCTAAAAAGATTGTATGTACTAGGTATCCTAGGAGCTAAAAAGATTGTATGTACTAGGTATCCTAGGGACTCCTGATGATAAAATTACTTTATCTTGGTCAAGAACATCTTCAAAAATAAAAAATATGTATCTTTAGTTTAATCCATTTATTTAAACAACTTTTTACATGTTATTATACAATTATATTACAGGAAAGATGTAAACATTTTTTTTATTTTTTCTTTCCTTGCTTTGCAAGCTTCTCTTTCCTTTTCTTTACATGCTTTGGCATCTTATTTTGTCTTTTTTCTTTTTGTGCCTCTTTCACCAGTCGTTTCCTTTCCTGAAATATACCAATATTTTACATTTACCATACTAATTTTAAAAGCTTAAATGGACTTGTCCAGTTTTTTATTTGGACAAGACCATTCATCTTGTTTAGAGAAAAAAATCAAAATATGAACTGAACAGTGCAGACCCTGATCAGACGGCATGGAAATGTCAGCTGATCTTGGTTTGCACTGTTTGCATGGGTCGAATAAATTGCCTCCAACAGGCTAAGAGTTACAGTTAACTCCTTTTTAAGGCGAAGGATCATCTTCAGAGATATTTCAGGATCTCTTCACTTGAGGGTCAACATAACCGTTATCTCGTACATGTTCTGTCGTTATGAAGAAATATGTGTGAAGTTGGTAAGAATTCTTTGAATCATGCTAATAAATAAAACCCTCATAAAAATATAGCTTTTATAGAAGTTAGCAAGTCTTGCAATATATCCATCAATCCATCACAAAAAAAGAAAAACAACTAACTATTGACAAAGTTGCTGTCACTGACCAAAGCTTGAATGCATAAATGGTTTTCTTTTCCACCCATTTCTCATTTCCATTAACTTAATGCTAAAAGGAAATCACCACAACAAACTGTTACCTTCTTTGAATTTGGAGATTCGTCTCTGGGTCGTGTTATGGTGCCTTTACAGTTTTCCTCATCATCAGTTGAATCAGAATCATCACTTTCATTCCCACAATCACTCCCTTCATTGTCATTTATTTCCTCTTCTGTGTGTTCACACACACCAGATGTTAGTTCAATATCGTTATTCTGCTCTTGTTTTGAGTCTTCAAGTAAAGTTGGCACCTGTGGGCATAAAATTATTATCATTTGGTTTTTTAAAGATTTTTGACAGGTTATATGGCCCAATTACTGGACAGTGTCTCAAAAAGAAACATGTCATGTGATACAGAAGCTTTTATTCTGATAAACTGTTAATTTCATTCAGTTGTTTATTCATTTTTAGTGACTTTATTGGTTTTTTATAGATGGCAACTTTCAGTTGAACTTTGGAAAGAATGACCATTCTTAAATAATTATAGACACAAACAAGTCCATGGAGATAAACAAAAGATTGCAATCACATTAATTGTTAGTCAAATTTGATTATTCAACTTTTGTCTGAAAAAAAAACCTGGACTGATTTTGAAATGTTTAATAAATTAAAGTACAATAGTTTTACTCACATGTTGGGGTCCTGACAAATCTGTTTTTAATCCTGATATCTTACTGTACAGAAACTGAAATTGTAAGATATAACTAAAAAAATATGTACAATTTGTTAACATTTACATACAGGTTAATATGTTATCATCTACAGTACTGATGCTATAGACACATTTAAAAATCTACCTAACAAAATATAATATTCTGACTGAGGACAATTTTGTTACATTTTGTCAAATTACATTTAAAGGTCCAAAACAAAGCACATTAGGACTTGTAAAGTCTTTTTAAGGCCAGAATAAATTTAAAATCTTTTCATAGTCCTCAAACTGGGCTAACACGTCACTTTCCCTTATTCCTAAAATCAAACACATCAGAGGAAGAATATTGTAGTGAGAATACTCATAGAAAACCTATTTTTTCTTCAAACATAATTCAATAAAATAAACATACAATAAAACCTTTATATAACAGTGGAAACAATCATAAATTTTAACCTTTATGCTTTTTTGAATTGAAAAATTTCAATAACTTTACCTTATGTTCAAGGTTCAATCTTAAGGCAAGGTCTTTATCAGATTAATTCAACATGTCTGTTTTGTCATATGTGTTGTTCTGTCCCAGTTTATATCAAAACTGTAATAGAATGATTAAATTATGGCACAAGCAGGTACCAGACTAGAACTGACATTCTGTAAGCTAACTAGATTGCTTCCTCTCATGAAAGAATACAGTGGGGCAAAAGTTTAGAAGTCAATAACCTTTACCACTTGGCCAAGGATGCCTTCAAAACAAGCAAATTGACACTTCTTTAGATCAACAATAAAAAATAGCACACTAATGAAATTCAGGTAGGTAAAGGTAAACATGATATTGAAACTTTTACCTCATTAGTGTCCCCTTTCTTTGTCTTTGTAAAATCGCCTCTCAAATCTTATTAACAGGCATTCCAGTGTTCTTAGGATTGTATGCCATTCTTAAATACCTGAAACAACAAAAAATGTATAGTTGAATAGGTCAAGTGTTAGTCAAAAGGACTGTAACCAGCAATATCTGGATTACTAATGGCATGCTTACCCTATTTGAGCCAAGTGGGTATACATTATTTAGAGAATTGGGTCAAATTTCCTTTACAAATAAAGATGGAGCAAAAAAAATCAAATGAATTCTTGTGGTTTGCCTTAAACTTATTCATTAAAGCTTGATCGCGAAACAATTTCTTTGGAACTTGTATAAATTACTTTCGAGTCCGCTTCCTGGAACCAACTCAGAACTGGTGTCATATGAAGAAATATGGTCCTGAGCTGATTAGGGGTTGAACCCATGATCCCTGGGTTGAGAGACAGTCACCTTAACCACTAGGCCACCCGCTCCCCATATTTATATAATAATTTATAAATAACATTACAAAACAATGTATAAATAATTAACCTGTTCGTCAATTTTGTTCTTGTTCAGTGACATCATCTATGGTTCTATTAGACGTTATCATCATACATTTGTCCAAGTAGTCATCTAAGTTATCATCTGTTATTGAAATATCGGTCACAAAATCAAATAATTCTTTTACTGTTAATGTGCTCACACCCTTTTTCTTAAAGTATTCTGAAATAGAAAAGTCAAGTAATATAAATAACAATATATTATAAGTATCATTAAACTTTATCATATCCCCAACATAGCTTGATGTGAAATATTTAAAAACACCAATGTCTCCAAAAGTGTAAATGGAGTATAACTGATGACTGACCATGAGCTCAGTTTATAATTGTCATTTAATGCTAAAATGACGGTCTCAAATACAATTTGGGCTGTTTCAAAACTTAAACCGATAGTTGATAAAGGTCAATTGACTTTACTTTTTTTTCCCTTTTGTTCACCGATTTTTGTACTTGTTCCACTCAGATTTGATAAATTTAACTTCATATAATTTCAGAGTTGGATCTCTTTTATCATCATTGTGGAACAAAACATTTATTTTCAATAAAATCTCAATATACATGTACTTGTATGTTATCCATTTTTATCATCACGCTTACTTCATTTGTTGCTGTTTAATAAATTCAATATTTCACAATATCTCAGTCAAATTCTGATAAGCACCTTACATACAAGGTCAAGCTGTTATCCAAATACTGGGCCAGTACACGTTGAAATTATGCCTGAATCAGGATTAGTAAAATGCTGGCATGTATGCTTATCAATCATGTTAGTGGTATTTAATGGTATTTACTGCCATTTTTGGTGTTAATGACATCTATGAAACTTTGAAACTGGGCCCTGAATCCTGGGTATTTCCACTAGGTAACTTACAATATTTCCCTATAAATAATGTCAGTCACCGTACATGAATGAATAATACAAATTGGAATGGATCAATAGGACATGGATGCTAACATATTCCACTGTTATCTGTTAGTCTATGGACATGAACAAAATCTATAATTATGCCCTCTATCCACCCCTTTGATAGTGGGGGCATAAAAATTTCTTACCTGTAACATTAATACAATCTTTACGTAAGAATTCCAAGGCATGTGGATGATCATGTTCAACTGACTGTGATACATCTATAACATACAAATTTCCTTCATGATACCTGAAACAAATACCGAACATTAAAATCTTTAGAGAAATCAAATCTAAAGCATTTGTGGGGCATAATGAATTAAAAATTAATGTGGCATAAGTGTAATAATCTAAAATTCTATCTTTAGGAAGTGTGAAACCATATCTTACGATTAGTACTGGAGGAAATATGTGCTTATCAGTTTGTCTTTTGTGTTGTTTGATATTCTAATATGCTATTTATTATTCTATTCTGATATATATGTAGTTTGTATGCAAACATACTTATTAGTATGACTCTTTTCTTATATGAATTAAGAATAATATGACAACATATTTATTGGAACAACATATTTTATCTTGATTTGTATTATTAGTTTTATTTGAATCTGTCAATATATTATTATATACATTTTTATTTTGTTAACATATTAATTATTTATGCCATTTTTTTTTTGGTATTAAAACATTACTTATTTTTGAGTATCTTATCAATTATCAAAATTAGCTCTTTAAAATCAATGCGATGCACCTTTGATTAACACATCATATCAACACCAGTTATGTAATTTAGTTGCTTAAGGGGAAAAGCTAGAACATTATTTATCACTTTTTTTTGTTACATAACTCAATATTAAACAATTATTGACTAGTGAACCATTGAATATGATGTGATATTCACCGGCAGATGACATATTGACCGAGGCGATAGCCGAGGTCAATATGACTTTCTGCCGGTAAATATCACATCATATTCAATGGTTCACTAGTCAATAATTGTTTTATTATATGAATAGGCTAAGAAATAAAAAAAATCACAAAAGTACAATTTTATATACATGTACAAATTTTGCTTCGTTGAAGCGCGGAAAAAAGACGCACGTGTTAGGCGTGCAACGACTACGCGAACGCTGCGCATACAAAAATAATTCAAGTTTATACTCATCATTGCGGTGTTACCTTTAAGTATAATAGTAAAGTATTGATATTTGAATCGAGAAATATGCCATAAAGAACAAAAAGCAACAATTATTTTTTTATTAACACGCGTAATCAACAGCCTACGGGGTATGATCATTGAATATGAGTCTCAATCTATTTTTAGACTGGGAAAATCCAATTCAGCCAGTGAATATGATACTACACCCAGTAAATATGATTTTATAAAAAGTTCTGTTGACTACTGTTTGGACCAATGAGCTTGCAGCTATATTTAGATCATATAATAATACAATTTACTGTTAAACAGCTTTTGCAGTTACTGAAAAATTCCATGCAAAAAATGTCTGTATTCTAACATGCATGTTTACCAGACAGTGAAAGAGAGTGTAGATCATTGAAAGATCATTGCACATCCAAAATTGATAAAATTAAGAACTACTTATAAACCACTATTGTGCTTACACATATATGCCAAAAATTGAAAAATCAACAATGTTTTTGTATATATACATGTATTATATAAACCTACAATGACAGAAAATAAGAGTGCAGAATTTTTTGAACATTTGCTTATACAACATAAACAAGAATCTGATGAGTTATTAGTACAAACATTTTGTTCTTAAATTCATTTACTTGAAAATAAGGGAAAGTACAGGTTTAACTAGTTTTATTCCTAATAACATGTACATGTGAGATTGATATAAAATTCATATCAGTTTCAAAGTGCAGTTTGTTTTTCTATGTGCATATACTTACATTTGTATATAAATTGAGAATGTGCATGCATATCTACTTGTATATGCTATCTGATGTAAGTATAGAGTGCATACCGTTTTTATTCATATATATCTATCAATATTGTGGATGTATGCAAGAGAACTTTTAACTTAGTCAATCTCAGGTATATAAATCTACCTTCAACAAGAACCGATTGAACCGGGTGATGCTCCCCGAGAAGGTTCTGGACACAGGAAAGTATAAAAAAAATGAACAAAGGGCAAAAACTCCAAACAGGCAAGGCAGAGGTATGTTTTTTTGCACTGCACTTCTATTCAATGAGATCTATCTATCTATAAAGTTTCCTGATGATATCAGAATTATGTCTCGGGTAAAATTCAACGTGTAAAAATGAACAAAGGGCAATAACTCCAAAATAAGACCAGGCTTTGTTTAGGTTCTTTAAGCATTGAAGTTCTATCCAATTATATCTAGCTACCTACAAAGTTTCATGTTGATATCTCTAATAGTTTTAAAGTTATGTCACGGACAAAAGTCAAAAAGTAAAAATAAACAAAGGGCAATAACTTCAAATTAGGCAAGGCAGAGTAATGATTCTTAAGCACTGCACTTCCATCCAATGAGACCTATCTATCTACAAAGTTTCATGTTGATATCTCCTATAATTTTAGAGTAATGTCCCGGACAAAGTTCAAAGTGTCAAAATGAACAAAGGGCAATAACTCCAAAAGTAGGCAAGACAGTGTTACAGTTCTTGTGCACTGCAAACCTACTTAATGAGATCTATCTACCTACAAAGTTTCATGTTGATATCTATTATAGTTTTACAGTTATGTCCTGGACAAAGTTCAAAGTGTGAAAATAAACAAAGGGGGATAATTCAAAAATTAGGCAAGGCAGAGTTACGGTTCTTGTCAACTGCACACTTACTCAATGAGATCTATCTACCTACAAAATTTCATGTTGATACCTCTTATAGTTTTACAGTTATGTCCTGGACAAAGTTCAAAGTGTAAAAATAAACAAAGGGGAATAATTCAAAAATTAGGCAAGGCAGAGTTACTGTTCTTGTGCACTGCACACCTACTCAATGAGATCTTTCTACCTACAAAATTTCATGTTGATACCTATTATAGTTTTAGAGTTATGTCCCGGACAAAGTTCAAAGTGTAAAATAAACAAAGGGGGATACTTAAAAAATTAGGCAAGGCAGAGTTACGGTTCTTGTTCACTGCACACCTACTCAATGAGATCTATCTACCTACAAAGTTTCATGTTGATACCTATTATAGTTTTAGAGTTATGTCCCGGACAAAGTTCAAAGTGTAAAATAAACAAAGGGGGATACTTAAAAAATTAGGCAAGGCAGAGTTACGATTCTTGTTCACTGCACACCTACTCAATGAGATCTATCTACCTACAAAGTTTCATGTTGATACCTATTATAGTTTTAGAGTTATGTCCCGGACAAAGTTCAGTGTAAAACTAGAACTGCCACTATCATGGCGTGAATACCCCCGCATACCACTTTGTCAGAATCAACAGTGGCCATTTAGAGCTCAAGGACAACCTCCCTGCCAAATCTGAGGTTACTAAGCCAGTGCATTGCTAAGTTATGTATTCTACATGCTTCAAATGTGAAAATGTCAAAATCAATACATTGTGGACAGGACATTCTTTAGCAATTGAGAAGAAAAGCTTTTTTTGTCAAGGTCCCTGTGACCTTGACCTTTGACCCAGTGACCTCAAAATCAATAGGGGTCACCTTATAGTCATGATCAACATCCATGACAAATATGAAGACTGTGGGTCAAAGGAATCTTAAGTTAATGGGTGGACAAACTTTTTGAAGTCAAAGTCCCTATGACCTTGACCTTTGATCCAGTGACCTCAAAATCAAAAGGGGTCATCTACTAATCATGATCAACATCCATGCCAAATATGAAGACTGTGGGTCAAAGGAATCTAAAGTTATTGGGCAGACAAACTTTTTGAAGTCAAAGTCCCTGTGACCTTGACCTTTGACCTGGTGACCTCAAAGTCAATAGGGGTCATCTACTAATCATGACTAACCTCCATGCCAAATATGAAGACTGTGGGTCAAAGGAATCTTAAGTTATTGGGCAGACAAGCTTTTTGAAGTCAAGGCCCTTGTGACCTTGACCTTTGACCTGGTGACCTCAAAGTCAATAGGGGTCATCTACTAATCATGACTAACCTCCATGCCAAATATGAAGACTGTGGGTCAAAGGAATCTTAAGTTATTGGGCGGACAAGCTTTTTGTAGTCAAGGCCCCTGTAACCTTGACCTTTGACCTGGTGACCTCAAAATCAATAGGAGTCATCTACTAATCATGACTAACCTCCATTCAAAATATGACGACTGTAGGTCAAAGGAATCTGAAGTTATTGGGCGGACAGGCTTTTTGAAGTCAAGGCCCCTGTGACCTTGACCTTTGACCTGGTGACCTCAAAATCAATAGGGTCATCTACTAATCATGACTAACCTCCATGCCAAATATGACGACTGTAAGTCAAAGGAATCTGAAGTTATTGGGCGGACAAGCTTTTTTGAAGTCAAGGCCCCTGTGACCTTGACCTTTGACCTAGTGACCTCAAAATCAATAGGGGTCATCTACTAATCATGACTAACCTCCATGCCAAATATGACGACTGTAGGTCAAAGGAATCTTAAGTTATTGGGCAGACAAGCTTTTTGAAGTCAAGGCCCCTGTGACCTTGACCTTTGACCTAGTGACCTCAAAATCAATAGGGGTCATCTACTAATCATGACTAACCTCCATGCCAAATATGACAACTGTAGGTCAAAGGAATCTTAAGTTATTGGGCTGACAAGCTTTTTGAAGTCAAGGCCCCTGTGACCTTGACCTTTGACCTAGTGACCTCAAAATCAATAGGGGTCATCTACTAATCATGACTAACCTCCATGCCAAATATAAAGACTGTGGGTGAAAGGAATCTTAAGTTATTGGGCGGACAAGAAAAAACCGACGGACGGACGGCCGGACGGACGGACGGACAGCCGGACGGACAAGCTGATTCCAGTATACCCCCCTTACAACTTTGTTGTGCGGGGGTATAATAAAACAAAGGGGGATAATTCAAAATTTAGGCAAGGCAGAGTTACGGTTCTTATGCACTGCACACCTACTCAATGAGATCTATCTACCTACAAT